>NC_056743.1:1435458780-1435678780 GCF_019279795.1 Protopterus annectens | reverse complement strand
AATCTTGCTGTTCTCTCGTGTGTGTATGTGGTGGGGGGGGGGGGCTATATCAGCCTTTTTTGTCTCCACATTATGGCTGAAAAATCTTCTTTCCCTCCATATCTTTTAAAGGGCACTTCTGAATTTAAAAGATGTCAGAAGTGTGACAGGAAGGTACCCAATTCTGATGGGCATGTGTTGTGTGTGTGTACTGTTTAGGGGCAGTTCACCTGCAAGAAATATGTTCCTTATGTCATGGTTTCTCTGCCAGAACATTAACTGAGCAGAGAAACAAATTGATATTAAAAGCTTTATTGAAAGGCGATTTTGAGGAGGCCATTTCTGGGTCCAAGACAGAAGCCAGTTCATCGTCTTCTTCTTCCTCCTTTTCAAAACAAAAGAAACGGTATCACTCTGTTCTGAGTGTTTCCTCAGAACCATCCAAAAAGATTTCAAGACTACCTATGCTGTTGACAGTTTCTACGGCATCGATGGGCAAGACTGGGTCGGCATCTACCACAGCTATTTCTGACAAGATTACTACTTCGACATCAGAGGTTTTATCAGTACTGGAGCATTCAAACACTACATCTATCCCAAGATCTGGGGACTCTCCCTGAGTCAATCCCTTTAAGGACCGACCACCTAGCCCTTTTGTGGAGTTGAGACCACTGAGGTCTCCCTCTGCTTTGTCCGTTCGATCCACTAAGAGTCTCTCGGAATCGCACATCATGAGACTGGTGGACTAGCTCTTGACGGCGAGTGGATTACTGTCTTCTTCCTTGATTCCCAGCCAAGCTGGCACAGGGACGTGTCCTACCTGGGGTTGGGAGGGTGGCCTAATGGTTAAGGTGTTTGCCTTACAAACGTAAGGTACATGGTTTGAATCTCACAGGGGACAATTGGCTAGGCTTAAAATGGCTTGCAAGGGCAGTTAGCCTAGTACTAATCTATGAACCTTGACACCATCTCATCTTTGTCCTCCACTTACATTTGAGTCATTGGAGCCCCTGACACTGACCTTCCTGGTTCTGACTGTCTCTGTTCTGATAAGAGCCTCTTCTCTGGAACCGAGAATTGTCTTGAGCTCCTACTTTTTTTGGAACTTGACATCTCCTGGGGTTGAGACTTCGTAGCCAGTTCCGAGGGACTTCTTTTCTTTCAGACCCTTGCTTGCCCCCTCAGTGCTTCGGCTGTTGGATCGACCCAGGCTTCTGCTTTGGGGGCCGCCTCTTTGGTGTGGGGTGAGACCATGGTTGCAAAGGTGTCTATTTCAGTTTTGGGCTCCCATCCCTCTATGGGGGGTGGGCTTCTGGATCTTTGAGAAGGCGTTGTCCATTGTAGACTCGGTCTTTGCCATCCCTGTCAGGCCAAGCATCTCTGTCCCCTCAACCACATCTACCACCAGCCTCTTGCTGCAGGACATGGGGCACAAAAGTCTCAGGAGACCCACCTTAGTGGTTTGCTCTTCTGATACTTCCCCAGAACACCCCCCCCCCCGAGGAAGTACCTGTGAAGAAAAAGTGCAAGAGGAATCACTTTGACTACCCGGAGGAGTCTTTCACTGAGGATACCGATTTTGATGAAGGGGAAGGTTCCCCCAGGTCACCTCCGATGAAATTTCCTTCGGGGACATCCTGGAAATCCTTAAACAGAGGGGTGGCTGGTGTTCCTTCTAGCCTTCCTCGGAGGAGTCTGTATACCTGGAGGCTTCTCATGCCCAACCCCCTCTACCTCTTGGATCTCTCCACCTGCTGATGAGTGCATTAAGTTGATCACGCAGCAGACGTGGAAGATCCTTGACTCCGTTGAACCACTCCCCAAGAAACCTGACCAGATCCTTTCTGCCCCCAAAGAAGAGCAGCATTGAGCTAAGGGCATCCTCATAGACAACATGGTGATAGCGGCAGCCACAAAGAAGGAGCTTGCTGAAGAAAGTCCTACTATCCAGCCTTCTAACAAGGAGTCTAGGGTTATGGATAGATTCGAGAAGTGCGTTTACACTTCATCGACCTTCACTCTTAGGTCTTTGAATTACATGGCACACTTTACTAGGCTACAGAGAGATCTGATCAAAGAGCTTTCAGATACGCTCACAGGAGCAGTAGCCGAAGGAGTTTGAGACAGTTACCTCTCAGTTTGCCACCCTTGAATCAATTTCAAACTCCTCCATGAGGCTTGTTGCCTATGCAGCTGAAGGGATGACGAGAGTGGTGGGTTCAGGTGTAGCCATTAGGAGACATGTCTGAATGTGCTTATGTGACTTTGCGGAGCCATTTAAATCTTCATTCGTCAGCACCCTGATGGATCGTCACTGTTTGGACCCAAAGAAAGAGACACATTGGCCAGATGTGAGAAATATGGAAAGGCTCTTTCTGCCATAGGCATACGCTTCTCCACTTCTCAATGGCCGTACTCTAGGAACCAGAGAAGAGGGAGGCTATGGTTCAGAAAGTCCTATGGGCCTTTCCAAGACTCGCATGGCAAAGACTTTTCCTGGGGCAGAGGGGGAAGCAACAATGAAAGATGCTGTCCTCGAGGCAAAGGTGGCCCGGAGAACCAGTGGTCCAGAGATACTTTATCTGGTTGCTCCTACCAGAGCTCCTAAATGGAGGCCCAATTGCCTTCCTCTGGAGGCAGTCAGGGGATGATTATCCCTGCACCAATTTGCCTGGCAACAGATATAACTCCAGACAAATGGGTGCAGGACATCATTGCCAGAGGATGTATTCCCCTTTCCTCAAAACCAAAAATGCAAAAAAACACTCCCGGATCTCGCACCCAGTCACAGGGAAGCAGCAGTCATAGAAATTCAAAAACTGCTCCAAAAAATCATCATCCAAGAAGTCCCACCAGACCAAAGATGATCCAGGTTTTACTCAAGATTCTTTTTAGTGCCCAAAAAGACAAAAGGACTGGAGACCCATTTTGGATCTCAGTCAATTCAACAAGGCAGTTCATCAAACCAAATTCCAGATGGTCTTGGTACAGTTGATACTTCCTTTCTTTGAGAAAGATTATTGGATGTGCTCTGTAGATCTTCAGGATGTGTATTACCATATAAAAATGGGCAAACAATCCAGAAGATTCCTGCGCTTCTGGCTGGAAACCAATCCAGTTCCAAGGTACTGTCGTTTGGTCTCACCACAGCCCCCAGGGTGTTTACCAAATGCATGGCAGTGGTAGCAGCTCATCTCAGACAGCAGGGTTTTTGAGTTTTTCCTTATCTCGATGACTGGCTACCACCGGGCCTCAAGTAGTATGGGCAAGAGACTACATTTTGCATCTTTGCACTTCTCTAGGCATCTCAGTAAATTACGAAAAGTCAAATCTGCAACCATCACAACAGTTAGAATTCATCGGAACTCTGTTAGACACCGTTTCAAGTCTTGCTTCACTCCCAGTAGAAAGACTCCAAAGAATAAGATCACAAGTAAACCAGATTATCCAGAACAGAAATGTCCCAGACAGATTAGTCCTACAAGCACTAGGCTCGATGGCAGCCTCGATCAGTCTAGTTCCTTTAGCCAGATATCACATGTGAATCCTCCAGTGGCTTCTGGTCTCTCAATGGTCTCTGATAAATTATCCAATGTCACAACATCTTGATCACCAATCACTGCAAACAAGAACTGTCACGGTGGCTCCACTCCAACGAATGTCTTTCGGGATGTCCTTTCATTCTTCCACAGCCCCAAGCCATAGTGACCACGGATGCTTCCCAGATAGGGTGGGGGGGGGCATTATCTGGGAAGGACAGTCCAAGACAATTGGTCCCCTCTGGAGGGAAGACAGTTGGTCCCCTCTGGAGGGCAAGTTGCACACCAATGTTCTAGAGATGAGGGCAGTGCTCTTTGCGTTGCCGTAATTCCAAGATGCCCTTTCCCTAGGAACCTTTCCCTAGGAACAGTAGCAGCCCAAACAGACACCATGTTAGTGATCTGGTACATCAACAAATAAGGAGGAACCAAATCTTACCCACATTATCGAGAAGCCCTCAGAGTTTGGCAATGGGTGATTTCTTCTAACCGCTTTCTCATAGCACTGCACATCTCAGGGAGCTCCAACGTGATAGACAAGCTGAGCAGAACTATTTTGATGCCTCACGAGTGGTCTCTCAGTCCTGTGGTGACAGGATTTTCCGTCACTGGAGCCAACCTTACTATAATCTGTTTGCATCCGCTGTCAACAAGTGCAGCAGTTACTTTGCCCTGATTTCCCCTCCGGAGAGTTACCAAGAGGTTTTGTTCTACACGATTGGCCCCCTGGTCTCCTCTATGCCTTTCCTCCAACTCCCCTAATATCTCTATTTCTAAAGAAAGCCAAGAGGTCAAAGAACACAGAAATCCTCATTGTCAAATTCTGGCCTGAACAACTTTGGTTTCCCTTCCTTTGGCCTCATCTACTTCAGAATCCTTGGATTCTGGACACTGCTCCAGATCTACTATCTCATCCAGAGGTAATGGTTCATCCGAATCTCCAACATCTCAAGCTCACTGCATGGCTTCTCCAATTCCCATGATTGCCAGGCACTTTTCCCTTTACTCTCTCATCTGTCAAATCATTGTGGCCCCATCATAAACCTCCTACTAGGAAACTATACCACAGTAAATGGGATAATTTTGCTAGATGGGCTATCAGTAATGCTATAGATCCTTATACAGCCCCTGTGCATAAAGTATTGGATTTTTTTAGCTGACCTTCATCAAACTGGCTCTTCAGTCTCTACAATTAGTCTATCTAGCTGTGATACCTAATTTCCATACTGGTTTTGATGGTTCATTTCTTGTATCACATAAACTTTGTAAAGCCTTTTTGAAGGGAATTCTAATGTTAAGACATCCATTTAAAGAGCCCAGTGCTCCTTGGGATTTATCCCTAATTCTGCAGTTCCTTACTCTTTCCCTTTTTGAACCATCAGCTACATGTGACTTAAAGTTTCTGACATGGAAAACTTTATTCCTAGTGGCAATAACTTCTGCCAAAAGAGTATCTGAAATTCAAGCCTTGCCCTGCAAAACCCCCCCTTACATAATATTTCACAAAAGCAGGGTCACCCTCAAGACTAATCCATCCTTCTTGCCAAAGGTAGTCTCAGACTCCAGTATCAAACAGTACAACTTTGTGTATTTTTTCCATAGCTCCTCCAATAAAGGGGAATATTCCCTACATTTATTAAACGTTCACAGGCAACTACGTTTTTATCTTCACAAAACAAAGGATTTCACAAAATCTGACCAATTTGTTGCCTTTTCTGCTCTTTCCTTGGGTAACCCACTTATCAAGGTTACCTTGGCTAAATGGCTCAGAGATTGTATCACTTTTGTCTGTAATTCAAAAGGGCTTCACCTTCCACATCTGGTGAAAGCCCATTCAACCAGAGCTGTGGCAACTTCTGCAGTTTTTATTGCCAGAGCTTCTTTAGATGACATTTATGAAGCAGCCACATGGTCTTCCCCCTCATACCTTTATCACTCATTACAAATTACATCAGGTCTCTAGGGGATGAGCATCATTTGTTTCGATGGTGCTTAGGAATATTCTTCCGTGAGACCTCCCAAGATTCGGTTAGCTGGAGATTCTTTCCCACAGTCAAGGATTATGTAAAGATTGACATCAGATAAAGAAGTTATATCTTGCTATAATGTTCCATCTGTGTTGTCGATCTTCACTAATACTTGACATCCCCTCCCTCCTCCCCCCAGCCTGAGACTCTTAGTGGATCGAATTCTCCCAGGACTGGCTTCATAACAGAGAGACCTTTCTGGTCTCTTGTCTGCCACTAATTTAGGCAAACGCGATCTGAGGTAATTTAGAGAGGAGCATTATGGGTAGAGCCTGGCTCGAGAGTTTGGAAGGCACAAGCGGAAGTAAAAGGCTGAGTGGGTTCCGAGGTGCGGAACCAAGTCATGGATTAGTAAAGGTGGACAACACATGGAATGTTATGGTAAGACATAACTTCTTTTTGTACATTGTAGATGCCTTTTTTATGAGACTTATACATGCACCACCTATACTGCTTTCAGGAAGATTTATAAAATTGATGTTGTGTTCTGGGAAGTATAGTTGGTTATTTTGAAATGCTGATTTTTAGCAATATTTTGCAGACTGATGTAATATTAATGCATAGTTGTATCCAGACATTAATGTGGTCCAGATTGTTAATGGTAGCAGCAGTAATGAATCTGATTTTCAGAATTTAAGTAGTTATAGCTTGGGGTAGTTGTGTGAAGGTTAGGAAAATTGCTTGGGCTCAAGGCTTGTTTCAAAGTCTGCCGAAAGTAGAATAAGGAAGAAAGCAATGTAATGGAATTAATGGAAATTTAGGTATTTGTGATAAGTATAGTTAGTTGCTTTCTTTTATGGGTTGAAAATGTATATTGTGAGAATGTGACTCCTTGTGAGATGACAAAGTCTGTGACTGAGAGGTGTATTAAATGTTAAGAGAAATTGGAGGGTTCGCGTAGTGGTGTATCACTGGGAAAAAAGTTTTGGAACAGAAGTTTAATGCCAGAACACACCAATTCACTTCAACATGTAACACAATTATAAGTATAAAACGGTCATGCGCTTTGATCCCTGAATAGCAGGACTTCTTCAGAATGGTTAGTATAACATCACAAACCCATTTAAGTACTTTCCTGTCCTGTAACAAAAAATTGGTTTGTTGTTGTGGAATTAATAATTCAGTTAAGGTCACAAAGAATTATTTTTTAAAAACACGTTTGTTCTATTTACCATAAATACCGATTGTAATCTACATTTAAAAATATATGAAACAGAGCAAACAAGTATACAGTTGAACATTACTACCGATATGAATAAAAAAGCCTATTAGGGTATATTAAAAATGTCTTAAAATAACAAATTGCTTTGTAAAACAAGTGTGTGTATATGCAAGAACCCCAAGAAAAAACTAATAGGAGTTAAAAAAAAAAAAAAAAAAAACTGTTAGGGCTTATTAAACATGTCTTAGACTAATAAATTACTTAATAAAACATGACACACAGGACCCCCCTCAAAAAAAAAAAAAACTAATAGAGGGTCCAATAAATGTTACAAATCCAGAATTCTCTGTTTTAATATTGATAAAATAAAAATGTTATTAATCTCAGGCAATTTAGCGGCATCAAGTCTCAATTGCAATTTTAATTCACAAGTTTGTAAATTATTTTCCCAAGGCTCTCCTCTATAATCTGTTTTAACTATATCTAAAATCCAAATATTTCTGTTAAATTGGGACACACAAGGGAATGTTTGTACAATGTATTATTGATGTTTATGTGCTGAATTACATATTTATGCTCATAAATTCATTTCCGTAATGTTTTCTGTTTTTCCTATGTAAAAATGACTGCATTCCTGGCACATTGCTATGTAAACTATTCCTTTGCTACCATAATTACCTGCCAGAAGTCTAACTTATTGTAGTGGGCTCCCCACCAATATTCTTCAGCTTTGTAAAATAAACTTAAAATAATTGCAGGAACCACATTTAGTAGTCCCTTTTTCATTGCTAAAAATCCGTTGTTGGATGTTCTAATAAATATTTCACATTATGTCCTGTTTTATACACAAAAGAGGGTTTTTTCCCCAAAATGTTTATAAGTTCTGTGTTACTTTTAAATAACCCCCAATTTCTAGTCAGGATGTTCCTAACATCTGCACCTGAATCACAGTAATGTAAATCCATAGAACTAGTTACAACTAAATCTGAATGTTCTTCCATTACGTTCCTGAATTCTATGGTTTTACATCAGGGTAACATGCAAGTTCAGCTTGAGTGACCAGTCTGTTAACAGAAAAAAATAGCAACCTAGCAAGCAGTAATTTTGTTTGAACAACAATCTTCTTCTGTTTTTAGCTTTTCCTGTTAGGGGTCACCACAATGGAACAATGGTCTGGAGAATGATTGGCAGTGGAGTTTTATGGTGTCAAGTTGCCAGCCCCGGCACCCTTATGTGGGAGGAAACCAGAGCACCAGGAGGGAACCCACATGACCACAGGGAAGACTTGCAGACTCTGCACAGAATGCACCCCAGCTGAAAATCGAACTGGAGCACCTCTTGCTGTGCGGTGGTAACGCTAACAGCTGCACCACCACGGCTACCCTTTGGAGGATCAGTAAGTAGCTTATCTCCATAAAGGGTGTAGTACACCTCAAAGCAGCCAGAACTTGTATCCATCCACTGATGCTACCAGACATTGTGTGCATATGTTGCATACATATATATATATATATATATATATATGTGTGTGTGTGTGTGTATATGCATGCCTGTCTATATACATATATATATATATATATATATATATATATGTGTGTGTGTGTGTATATGCATGCCTGTCTATATACATATATATATATATATATATATATATATATATATATGTGTGTGTGTGTGTGTATGCAAGCCTGTCTATATACATATATATATATACATATATATATATATACATATATATATATATATGTATGTATATATATATATATATATATATGTGTGTGTGTTTATATGCATGCCTGTCTATATACATATATACATATATATGTGTGTGTGTGTGTATACAGACGCGCGCACACACACACACACACACACACACATATATATATATATAAATAGATATAGATACGGTGACTGTTCATTTTGTCAAAAAGTCAGGTAGATTGTAAGTTAGAGCTTGACTTTTGATCAAATTCATGGACTTTTCAGATGCATACAGGAATGGGCTTACTTCCCTGTATGGGGCATTTATGCAACTGTGGAGTTAGTAGGTAATACATCAGGTATGAGAACAAATCCCATATGTTGAAAGGAAGGAAAATGCACTTTGTTTTGTGAGTGCATGTTTGTATTTGTGATTTTTGTCATAATCGCAAGTACCTTTGTGTATGTAATGTATGCAGTTGACTGTTATATAACTATTTCATGTTCAGCTGGTGTGTTAACTGATGATTGCAAATGCACCCAATTATGTGTTATAAACAGAGTACTTAAATAGAAATGAGCACACCCCATCTACCAGTGTCACACTTGCAGTGTAATTTTATTACATTTGCTGAATGGGATAGTCTGACTGGGCCTCATAGCTTTATACTAAGCTAACAACCACCAGCCTAACCCAGTTTTGTCCCATAGTTCCTTGGATACCTATATTGTGGGGTATGTTAGTAAAGCTGTAGAAAACGGTTATGTGGGAGTATGTTAGCTGGAGATTCATTTACTTACTGTCAACCTCTGTCTATCAGAAACATAGGGGCCAGGCTAGGGGTGAATTTGCAATTTCCCATCCACTGATCAAGGATTTTTTGAATAGGGTCAGAGATGAACTCTGCTTCATGTAGAGTGGGAGCTTATTCCATAGCACAGGGATCCTTTGAGACGCATATCGGTCCCTCTTGCAGGTTCTGCTTATGTTGCAGACAAAGTTCAGGTCCTTGGATCTAGTGTTTCTGGTGGTGTTTGTTTTGTGGATGCGCAAGAGATCCATCAGAGCTGGATCTGAAGATGCCTTGTGTACTAGACATAGATTGCCTCTCAGTAACCTGTAGAAGACTGGGTACAGTTAGGACCTTAAGGCGATCTGTGTAGGCAGGGCATTCATACTCTGGATTTTCTTGGTGAGGAACTTTTGAGGGTGTTTGTTGCAGGTGCATGGCTAGGTACATGCCAACGGGGCATTTATACTTGAATTGGTCTGGTAAGGGCTGGGTGGTAGGTATTATTACGTCCTTCGACCTGGATGCCATGGCCTTGCTTACGAGTTTGGTGACACAGAATGATTTTCTTACAATCTTAGCGGCTACATGTTGGTAAAATGCCGAATTGCTGTCTACATATGTTCCCAGATCCCATACTATCTGGTCACCTCTTGGGGGTGTTTTATCAATTAAGTGATTAGCTTGAGTCGACACTTTCTCAAAGGGAACTGTAGTGCATTTCTTTGCATTGAGTTTTAATCCATGGCTTTTGCACTAATCTTTTTTTGTGTGTTAGACCCTCTTTTAGGATGTTGCTGTCATGGGGAAATCTATAATAGCTCCCAAATGTTCGTGTTTCACTGTTGCAGTCATTACACTTGGGTTATCCTGCTGGCAGGCTACCCGCAGTCAGCCTGACTTCCAAAGTCCTGGTCCGGCGTCGGTTGCTGTCGCCTCTTCCCTGACGTCAGTGCGCCAGGGGTATAAAAGATGCAGCCAACGCCTTTTTCGTCAGTCTTTCTTGCCACGCGGTGCCCGAAGCAAAAGCAGTTCACAAATGCCAGTCGGCCGACTCCTGAGATTTTCGAAATTGAATTTCAGATCCAAAGTCTTCTATAAAGCTAAGTACCCGTTGAAACTTTTCTTGCTCCAGACCGATGTCAGAAAAAGTTAACAATTGTATTTCTTGTGGGAAGCAAATACCTCATAAGGATTTTCATTCTTACTGTATTCCTTGCCTAGGCCCTAACCACGACATTGCTAGTTGTCGGTTTTGTGCTAGATTTAACCAACGCACTATTAAGCGTCGGTACGAATTTGCTTTTCATTACTTTGGCCGAAGGTTTAACTACATAATGCCGTCGGAACAGCCGATGACCGGAGTTCATAAAAAGCGCACGGAAAAAGAAAAGGACAGGCATCCGAGGTCCAAAACCGATGACGAAGCCTCTTCTAGGCCAGTTGCCGGTTCTCAGTGAGGCACTTTCGCAGCCCCCGACACCCGCTACCTCAGAGCCACAGGCTGCCTCCGACTCCCACGTGGAGACAGCTAGGCCTCTGGATACTCAAGGTATTGGGCCTTCGGAAATAATCCCTCAGATGGGTCCGGAGCCGCTGAGCAGGCATTGGCTTCTGAGGGTGTTTTCAGACCTACACAGCTTTATATCAAGCCAACTTCAGCATCAAAGACAAAGACTAAAACAGTTTTAAAGACAAGGGAACAAGTACAGCATTCTCCAGGACAGACTTCCATGCCTAAGAAACAGATGCTGAAAATGGCCGAAGACCTAATTACTTTGATCAGGGGTTCCCATCCCCCCCCCCCGAGTAAGAGGCCTAGGCAAGACACTGAATATGACTCATCTGATCAGGTTTAAATTTCCTCTGACTCCTCTTCAGAACAGGGATACTCAATTCCTCCCTATGAGGATTTTGATGCTGAAGAATCTATTCCTTCAGCTTCTCCTCCTGAGGATTACTCATTTGGGGAAACCCTGCATACCATGAGGGAGCATTTCCACTGGGAGAGCCAAGATTATTCAGATTCTAAGAAAAGGCTCAGAGACTTTTGTTTACTACCTCAGCACAGACCTCTTGCTATTCCTCCTGTTTTAGACATTGTAGATGATGTATTTTCAGAGTCCGGCCTGTCTCTCGACTCTTTACCTCCTGCACCTGTTAAGCCAGACAGATACTACAAGGTTCCAGATTCTCATAAATTTCTATATAAAAACCCTGCTGTTGACCCAGAAACTATTTCTCACGGTTCCAAAGGGGTCAAGGCTGCTACTGCAAAAAATCCTGTCCCCTCAGATAGAGATTCTAGTGCACTGGACTGATGGGGGAAACAAGTTTACACTTCTGCTACTTTGGCTTCAAGGGCTTTAAGTTGTTAGATGTTCATCGTGCATACAGCTGCAGTCATAACAGATGGGTTCTCCTGCCGTCAGGCGGGTCCTCGATCGGCCGAATTCCAAAGTCTAGGTCCGGCGTCGGTTGCCGTTGCTTCTTCCCTGACGTCAGTGCGACAGGGGTATAAAAGAACCAGCCGACGCCATTTTCTTCAGTCTTTCTTGCCACGCGGTGCCCAAAGCAGAAGCAGTTTGCAAGTGCCGGTCGGCCAGCTCCTGAAATTACGAAAATTTTGAAACCGAAGTCTTCTTGAAAGCTAAGTACCCCGTTGGGGAAACTTTTCTTGCCTCAGACCGATGTCAGTTAATAATTGTATTTCATGTGGGAAGCAAATACCGCACAAGGATTTCCATTCCCTCTGTATACCTTGTTTAGGCCCAGACCACGACGTCTCGGTCTGTCGCTTTTGTGGTACATTCAACAAACGCACCATTAAGCGTCGGGCGGAGTTCGCCCAGCATTATTTTGGAAAAACATTTAACTGTATTATGTCGTCGGATACTCCGACTCCAGTTTTGTCTTAAAAACGCAAAGATAAGGACCGACACACGAGGTCCGCGGCCTCTACCGACACCACGCCAAAGCCGACTACACGTGGCCCGGTTCTCAGCGAGGCGCCTACGCAGCCCCTGACTACCGACAACACTTCATTGGCGGTGTCTCCTGTGCCTGAGGTCGCAGGCTCCTCAGCCCACACCCCGACTACAGATACCGAAGCCACTCTTGGCGTTGAACCTCAAAATGTGGACAGGTCTATCTCCACTCAAGGTGTCTTCAGACCTTCCTCTTCTTTCTTCATCAAGGCTTTCACTAAGTCTAAAGCAGCCATGCACTCTAAGAGACAAGCTACGCAGGGCCCATCTCCAGGCTCCATGCCTAAAAAGCAGATGCTTAAAATGGCTGAGGATTTAATTACTCTTATCAGGGGTTCTCAACCCCCACCGGACAAAAGGTCCAGAGTGGAGGAAGAATCCCCCTCCCCTGATCAGGGCTCCATTATTTCAGAGCACTCTGATCAGGAACATTCTTACTCCCCTTTTGAAGACTCTGATGCGGAGGAGTCCATTCCTTCTGTATCCCCCCCAGAGGATTACTCATTTGGGGAAACTTTGCATACTTTAAGGGAACACTTCCACTGGGAAGGCCAAGATTATTCAGATTCCAAGAAAAGGCTTAGGGAATTTCTCTTACTACCTCAGCACAGGCCTCTGGCTATACCTCCTGTCTTGTACATCCTAGATGATGTTTACTCGGAGGCCTGCCTTAACCCGGACTCTCTGCCTCCAGCCCCAGTTAAGCCTGACAGGTACTACAGGGTTCCTGACTCGCACCAATTTCTATACAAAAGCCATGCTGCTGACCCAGAAACCATCTCAAAGGGCCCCAAGGGAATTAAGGCCTCCACTGCTAAAAATCCTTTACCTTCCGAGAGAGATTCCAGATCCTTAGAAAGGTGGGGAAAAAAGGTATATACCTCGGCTACGTTAACCATGAGGGTCTTAAACTGTCAGTTCCATATGCTAAAATACCAACAGTTTTTGTTATCACAATTGAAAAGTAAAATGTCACAACCTGAGCAACCAGACTTGAAGGAGTTGCAGGATTTGATGCATAGTGCAGAACAAGTGGGTAAGCATACCTTACAATGTGGTTTTGATGCTCTAGAGGCCTCATGTAGAGCTGCTGTTACAGGATCAGTCATACGTGTAGACATGCCTGACTCAAGGAACAAACCTTGCCTGATCATGTCAAAGCTAAATTACTAGATGCCCCTCTTCAAAAGGATGTATTATTTGGTGCTAATGCTGAGGAGGTATTAAGGAAAATGGAGGAAAAGGCTAAAGCAATGCAAACTGTGAAAGATTTTCTACAGGTACAACCCCCACGTTTCAGTAGAAATTGGCCTTCCAAAAATTGGTCCTTTCCAGCCACGGACAGACCCCAAAGAGGCAGATACAGGCGCCCGAGGGGCAGAGGACAATCCCAAGGATCATTTAGAGGCAGACAATGGCAAGCTCCTACACAAAGAGGTGGTGAGGATAACTCACAATCATTCAGAAAGCAAGCCCAATGACTTTCCCCTTTGCATGCCAAGCAAGACTCAAATGGCAGCCCCCTTAGGAGGAAAGCTGGCATTATTTTCAAAGAATTGGCATATTGTCACAAAAGACAAATGGATCCTGGACATTATAAACAGAGGCTACAGATTCCATTTTCACACCCTTCCAAAAATGAGAGGCATGCCAAACCTGCCACACAATCAAAGGGCAGAGGCACAAAGGTAAATTACAGATCTCATAGACATGAAAGCTATTCAAGAGGTACCTACGCACGAGCAAGGTCAAGGTTTTTATTCCAGGCTATTCCTGGTACCAAGGAAGGGAAAAGATTGGAGACCTATTTTGGACCTGTCCATCCTAAACACATTTCTACTCGTACCAAAATTCAAGATGCTCACTCTACAGCAACTTCTTCCCATGCTGGGCAAGGAGTCTTGGCTGGTAACATTGGACCTCAATGAGGCATACCTGCATGTCGCAATCAGACAAAATTGCAGAAGATACCTCAGATTTCTTGCAGGTTCAACACATTATCAATTCTCTGCATTGCCCTTTGGCTTATCTACTGCGCCCAGAGTATTCACGAAATGCCTGGCATCAGTAATTGCCTATTGCAGACTTCAAGGGATACAAATATACCCTTATTTGGACGACTGCCTGATCCAAGCGGACAGCAAGCACATTCTTCTGAAACATCTGGCTTATGTAATAATGTTGTTGAGCTCTCTGGGATACCCAGTCAACAAAAAGAAATCAAGGCTAATACCCTCTCGGAAGATGATTTTCTTGGGTGCCAACTTGGACACAAACACCCAGATGGCCTACCTCACGCCACAGAAACAGGGGCAACTAACTCAATACTTCAGAGCACTAGCAAATTGCACCAGGCTGACTGCAAGGAAAATCCTGCAGGCTCTGGGATTCATGGCATCTTGCATCTTACTAATCCCATGTGCAAAGCTGCATATGAGGAAACTTCAATGGTACCTGAAAAACATATGGTCTCAACACAGCCACAGTTTGGAAACAATAATACCACTAATTCCACGTCTGCAAAAGGAATCTCTGTGGTGGGCTCAAGCATGCCAAACAAACACAGGTCTTCCATTCAGCAAGCCTCAAGCAAATCAAGTCATCACAACAGACGCCTCGGACTATGCCTGGGGGGGGGGGGCGTACATGACAGATCGGTGCATTCAGGGCAAATGGTCCCAAAAAGAAAAGCACCTTCACATCAATCAAAAGGAAATGCTAGCAGTAATAAATGCTATTATAGCTTTCAAGGACCTTCTGCAACCAGGTCAACTATTGATAAGAACGGACAACACCACGATTATGTGGTACATAAACAAACAGGGAGGAACACATTCATACCCCCTATGCAGACCGGCCATGTCACTTTGGAACATGGCCATGGACTTACACATCGAACTACAAGCACAGCACTTGCCAGGCAAGGAAAACACGCTGGCAGACAACCTAAGCAGAAATATGACAGATCCACATGAATGGAAGTTGCATCCAAAAGTTTTTACAGAAATAATCCAAGCATGGGGAAGGCCAGACATAGATCTCTTTGCCTCCCACAAAAATCACCAATTGACAAAATTCTGCTCAAGGATTTTCCATCCAAAGGCCTGGAGAGTGGACGCTCTCTCTTTCAGTTGGACATCAATGACAGTTTATGCCTTCCCACCTCTTCCTCTGCTGCCCAAAGTTCTATTGAAAACCAGAGCAGACTGACCAAAGATGATTCTCATTGCTCCGGATTGGCCAAGACAACACTGGTACCCACTTCTGAGGAGCCTGACTCATTCCCCACCATGGACCCTGCCTCTAATGCCTCTTCTTCTGACTCAGCACAGCTTCAAAACTCTTCACAGCCAGCTAAAAACACTCAATCTAGCCGCATGGAAGATTCCTTAGCATCACAACAGTCCCTACTCTCCAAGGAGGTGCAGGATGTCATTTTGGAGGCCAGAAGGCCGTCAACTAGAAAAGCTTACTCCGCAAAATGGAAACGGTTTTGTGTCTGGAATGAGAAAAAGGGCCAGGATCCTGGAAAACTGAATTTACCTCAAATACTACAGTATTTAGCTGAGCTGCTAAGCAGTGGACTTTCATTCTCCTCCATCAAAATCCATACCTCAGCCATTTCTGCAGAATACAACACTGATCCTCCCTTATTCTCTCACCCTCTCTTAAGACAGTTCCTCAGAGGGGCTAAGAATCTTAGACCCCCAAGAAAACAACCAATACCTGCTTGGGATCTCAATTTCATTCTGGAAAAACTGACCTTGCCTCCCTTTGAGCAAGCTGCCTCATCAGATTTGCAATATTTGTCCTGGAAAACAGCTTTCCTTCTGGCTATTACCTCAGCTCGTAGTGTTTCAGAACTACAAGCTCTCATGGCTGTGCAGCCTTTTATCATCTTCCATCAGGACAGAGTTTCCTTACGAACCAACTCGTCCTTTATGCCTAAAGTGGTATCCAGAGTAGCTTTGAATCAGGCCATACACTTACCTACCTTTTATCCTAATCCTCAAAACAAAGGGGAGAGATTACTACATTCCTTGGACATCCACAGACAACTATGTTATTATCTGGACAGAACAAAGCCTTTCAGAAAATCAGAACAGCTCTTTGTGTCCTATGCTGTAGGAGCTCAAGGAAAGCCAGTTTCGAAACAGACAATCTCAAAATGGATAGCCCACTGTATATGCATACGCTTTTGCTATTCTTTTCATGGCAAAACTGTACCTACAGGCATCAGAACTCATTCCACCAGGGCCACAGCCACCTCTGCAGCTTTCCTCAGAGGAGTTCTTACCAAAGGTATTTTGGAAGCAGCCACTTGGAATTCTGTGCATACCTTCTCCAAGCACTACCACCTACCATTATACTCCAAAACTAGAGCAGACTTTGCCACTGCAGTCTTGCAGGGCATCCTGGCTCCTCCTAGTTCCACCTAGTGCCTACCACCCCTTTCTTAGCTTTGGGATTCTACCCATCTGTTATGACTGCAGCTGTATGCACGATGAACATAGTACAGTTTTGTACCTACCATAAATGTAGATGTTCGAGTTCTAATACAGCTGCAGTCCAGGGTTTCCCTCCCTCCTTCCCTTCTTGGGACAGGCCTATAGGCTAACACATCCTCATACAACCTGATTGGGGTATTCATTTATGGTGTATTTGCTTGCAACTACTGTATTTTGATTATATTGCAGTGCTTTATTACACAAATTTATGTATTGCCTTCCTTCTGGGGGCACCTGACATCTGGGGCAAGAAAAACTGAAGAAAATGGCGTTGGCTGGTTCTTTTATACCCCTGTCACACTGACGTCAGGGAAGAAGCAACGACAACTGACGCCGGAACTAGACTTTGGAATTCAGCCGACCGAGGACCCGCCTGACGGCAGGAGAACCCATCTGTTATGACTGCAGCTGTATTAGCACTCGAACATCTACATTTATGGTAGGTACAAAACTGTACTTTTCATATACTTAAATATCAGCAATAATTAATGTCTCTATTAAAACAGAAAATGTTGACAAATTCTGAATGTTCTGAGAACAAGGAATTGCAGGATTTATTGCATGCAGCTGAACAAGTGAGAAAACATACTTTGCAATGTGGTTATGATTCACTGGAGGCCTCTTGCAGGGCCGCTGTAACAGGTTCTGTCATTAGACGGGATGCTTGATTAAAGGAACAGACTCTTCCTGATCATGTTAAAGCAAAATTATTGGATGCTCCATTGCAGCATGATACTTTGTTTGGTATTAAGGCAGAAGAGGTGTTGAAGAAAATGGAGGATAAAGCTAAATCTATGCAGACAGTGAAGGATTTCTTACAGGTACAGCCACCCAGATTTAGCAGGAACTGGCCTTCTAAGAATTGGTCCTTTCCCATGTCAGACAGGCCACAAAGAGGCAAATACAGATGCTCTAGAGGCAGACAAGGCTCATACAGGCCCAAACAATGGGATGCTTCTACCTCCAAAAGCGGAGAAGACAAATCACAGCCATATAGAAAACAGTCCCAATGACTTCCCTCTGCCAATGC
The DNA here is from genome assembly GCF_019279795.1 of Protopterus annectens. Classification (NCBI taxonomy): domain Eukaryota; kingdom Metazoa; phylum Chordata; order Ceratodontiformes; family Protopteridae; genus Protopterus; species Protopterus annectens. Next base: position 1,435,661,056 of record NC_056743.1, on the reverse strand, counting down.
CAAGCATTTATCTTTTGGCAGCACCCTTAGGGGGAAAGCTAGTACTTTTTTCACAAAATTGGCACATGATCACCCAGGACAAATGGGTCTTAAACATAGTCTCTCAGGGCTACAGGTTCCACTTTCACACCCTTCCAAAGGCAAAAGGTATGCCAGGCCTGTCACACAATCAATGGGCAGAGGCACAAAACCAAGCTTCATCTCTCATGGACATGAGGGCTATTCAGCCAGTGCCACAACAAGAGCAGGGACAAGGATTTTACTCAAGACTTTTCTTAGTGCCAAGAAAGGACAAAGCATGGAGACCAGTTCTGGATCTGTCTATTCTAAATACTTTTCTGGACGTTCCGAAATTCAAAATGTTGAGACTGCAGCAGCTTCTGCCCATGCTGGGCAAGAAGGTAACTTTGGACCTCAGAGGCATACCTGCATGTCCCAATCAGACAATCTTACAGAAGATACCTCAGATTCATAGCTGGCTCAATGCACTACCAATTCTCTGCACTGCCCTTTGGCTTATCTGCTGCGCCCAGGGCCTTCACAAAATGCCTGGCACCAGTAATTGCTTTTTGCAGACAGAGGAATTCAAATATATCCCTACTTGGATGACTGCCTTATTCAAGCAGAGACCAAAGACATTCTACTAAAGCATCTGGCGTTTGTAAAAAGATTACTAATTTGCCTAGGGTACACAGTAAACGAAAAGAAATCAAAACTAGTACACTCTCAAGAGATAATATTCCTGGGTGCAAGCTTAAATACAACTGCCCAGATGGCTTATCTCACGCCAGACAAACAAAGGCAACTGACTTCTTACTTCGAAAGCATGGCAACAAAGACCCAGTTATCTGCAAGAAAAATTCTGCAGGCTGTGGGCTACATGGCCTCCTGCATTCTTCTAATTCCATATGCAAGACTGCATATGAGGAAACTACAATGATACCTAAGAAGTGTTTGGACTCAACATTGCCACAGCCTGGAATCAATAATTTCACTCATTCCGTGCCTGCAACAGGAGTTTTGATGGTGGGCACAGGCCTGTCACCACAACAAGGGACAGCCATTCATTTTACCCACAGCCAGGCAAACACTAACAACAGATACATCAAATTATGCCTGGGGGGCCCACATGGCAGAAAAATGTACTCAGGGCACTTGGCCCCCAAGCCAAAGGCATCTACACATCAATCAAAAAGAGATGCTAGCTGTACAAAATGCCCTGACATCATTCAAGGACCTACTTCATCCAGGACAGCTGCTGTTAAAGACGGACAACACCACAGTCATGTGGTACATGAACAAGCAGGGGGCACACATTCCTACCCCCTCTGCAGACGAGCCATGATTTTGTGGAACACAGCATTGACCTACCAAGTACACCTGCAAACACAATTCCTGCCAGGAAAAACAAATGCTCTGGCAGACAAGCTAAGCAGAAACCTCATGGACCCTCACGAATGGAAACTAGATCCACAAATCTTCAGCATGATAACAAGGAAATGGGGATGCCCAGACATAGATCTTTTTGCCTCCCCTCACAACTGCCAACTTCAGAGATTCTGCACAAGGACTTATGAACAAACATGGAAAGTGGACACCCTTTCATTCAGCTGGAAAGTTCTCTGTGTATGCATTCCCTCCTCTGCCTCTCCTCCCCAGAGAAGCCACAAATGAAACTGATTGCCCCGGATTGGCCACACCAACACTGGTACCCAATCCTAAGGAGCTTGTCCCAAGGCCCTGCCTGGACATTGCCTCAAATTCCTCATTTACTGACCAAACAACATAATCGGATCCTGCACAGCCAATTCAGAACTCTAAATCTAGCTGCATGGCGGATACTGTAACCATTCAGAATACACCACTCTCTAAAGCGGTTATGGATGTTATTTTGGAGGCCAGGAGGCCCAGCACCAGAAAATCTTATGCAGAAAAATGGAAGAGATTCTGTGCTTGGAACCAGGCACAAGGAATTGACACGCTTGTTCCAGATATTCCTCAGATTTTACAATATCTAACTGAGATGCTGGACAAAAGCCTATCCTTCTCATCAATTAAGATCCATGCCTCTGCCATTTCAGCTCATTACCATACAGACCCACCTATTTTTTCACATCCTTTGCTTAGGCAGTTCCTCAGAGGGGCCAAAAACATAAGACCTCCAAGGAGAGCACCAGTACCTGCATGGGACCTCAGTTTTGTCTTGGAAAAACTCACACTGCCTCCTTTTGAACCAGCCAATACAGCTGAGATAAAATTCTTATCATGGAAAACAGCTCTGCTCCTAGTAATAACTTCAGCAAGAAGAGTCTCAGAGTTACAGACATTAATGGCTGTGGAACCTTTTTATTATCGTCCATCTGGACAGGGTTTCTCTAAGGACAAACCCAACATTTATGCTTAAGGTAGTGTCCAGTGTGGCTCTTAACCAAACCATTCATTTGCCTACTTTTTACCCAAACCCGCAGAATAAAGGGGAGAGACTTCTGCATTCTTTGGACATACACAGATAGCTACGCTTCTACTTGGACAAAACTAAAGCTTTCAGAAAGACTGAGCAACTTTTAGTGGCATATGCTGCAGAGTCACAAGGCAAGGCTATCTCAAAGCAGACTTTCAAAATGGATAGGACACTGCATTCGTTTCTGCTATTCACAAAATGGATAGGACACTATTTGTTTCTGCTATTCACAACATGGCAAATCAGTGCCTAAGGGCATTAGACCACATTCTACCAGGGCAGCAGCCACTTCAGCAGCCTTCCTCAGAGGAGTACCAACCAAGGATATTTTGGAGGCTGCAACTTGGACTTCAGTGCACACTTTTACTAAGCACTACCACTTGCCTCTTTACTCTAAATCCAGAGCAGGCTTTGCCACTGCAGTTTTGCCTTTTTGTTTGGGCCTAATTCTATTTAGACCCAGCCACCCAACCTCAGCTTTGGGATTCAACCAAAGTGTAATGACTGCAGCAGTGAAACACGATGAACATAGTACAGTTGTGTACCTACCATAAATGTAGATGTTCGAGTGTATTCACTGTTGCAGTCCAGGTTACCCACCCACCATCCCCCTTTCTTTGCTGTACTTCTCTATCCTATACAACCTATGTGGTGTATTTGCTTGTAGATGAAGGTATTGTTTATTTTAGTGCATGCTTTTATAAGCACTGTTTTTTTAGCCTACCCTTTTGGGGGCATCTAACATCTGGGGCAAGAAAAAGTGAGAAAAATGGCATTGGCTGCATCTTTTATACCCCTGGTGCACTGACGTCAGGGAAGAGGCAACAGAAACCGACGCCGAACCAGGACTTTGGAATTCAGGCTGACTGCGGGTAGCTTGCCAGCAGGATAACCCAAGTGTAATGACTGCAACAGTGAATACACTCTAACAGCTACATTTGTGGTAGGTACACAACTGTACTTTTAGTCATCTGTGAACTTGGTGAGCCAGAGGCTTTTGACGTTAGCCTTGGCTTCCAAGAAGTAGATGCTAAACAGGAGTCTGTCTAACACAGATCCCTGTTGTACTCCGGTGGTAACTTGATGGGGGTAGTCTCACCAATCCTGGTTTAATGGGTCCTAACTACTGTGAGCCAGCTGGCAATCCATTAAGTTATGAAGGGATTTATATCTAGATCTGAGAGTTTGTCAGTAATACCTGAGTCGGGTATTATATCGAATACCTTGGCCAGGTAAAGGTTTGCATCGTTTTTCCCTCATCTGTAGCCATGGTGACCCTCTTGAAGAAGTCTACCAAGTTAAGTAGGCAAGACCTTCCATTAACAAAGCCATAATGGGATGGGTCATTGTTGATTATTTCCATAATTCTTTCCATGGCTTTGCATATTTGACTTGTCAGTCTGATGGATCTGTAGATTCCTGGATCAGTTGATGTTCCATCCTTATAAAGAGGGATGACCATTGCTGCACTCTCTTCACATGGCATGTAACCTGTTTTTTGAGTTAGTGCTTCAAGTGGTCCTGGTAGGTCACGTTTTAGGCTATGTGGGAAACAGCCGGCAATATTGTCAGGGTTCATGGAAGCAGTATTTTTGGCCTTAACAAGCACCTCCAGGACTTGCTTCCTATTGACAGTTGTGAGGATATGCCAGAAGGGATTTCAAAGGGAGTAGTGGGGGCTTAAGTTCCAGCTGGGCTTGCTATAATGTTTAGGGTATTTGACTCACAGACACAAGGTATAGTGTTTGATTCTCACCTTTAGGAAGGAAATTGTTTAGACGTAGAATGGCCTATTAAGAAAGCTAGTCATGTAATTAACTATGAACGTATGAAACCATGAATCTAAGGAAAAGGGAAAATGAAAATTATGGGGGGAAGGATTGGCATAATGGTTAAGATCTTTACATCACAGGAGGTAGGGACAGGGATTGATTCTGATTAGGGTGTGTTATTGTCTGAACTTGTAATAGTCTGCAGACTGATACCTTAATATTCACCTATGAAACAAAATTTATCAGCCAGTAGATTTGCAGTGTCACTCTGGTCAGTAAAGGTTGTGCCGTTTACCACAAGTTTTGCACACTACTGAGTATTATCTTTAAGATTCTTGACATAGCTGAAGAAGGCTTTGTGATTGTCCTTAGCCTGTGATTGTCCTTGGCCTGTGAGGCTGTTCTGACCTCAAAATTGGTCTTGCTGGATTTCATTAAACCTCTTAGTTTCTTGTTTAGTTGAATCAGAAAGCTGTTGTCTCCATGAGAGTTGCTTTCTGATTTCGGCTATGACTTTTTTCTTTTGTTATATAACCTGTTTATGTAAGGATCTGATGTTGTCCTTTTCATTCTCCCTCACTGTTGGGTCATTTTATCCAACCTCTGATCCGATTCTGCCAGTTTCACAAGATTTTAGGATCAGGGTCTCAAGCTCCTCCCTTTCCCGCAATGCATCATACCTTCCCTAATTCCCAGGTCTCATATGATGCCATCCAGCACAGACATGGTCTGTTAGTCTCGAGCATTTTCCTGTGAGTTACTGTTTTACTGAGTTTCTATTCTGTTTTCTCTTAGTTGTGTAAAAAATCTGTTAGTTCTTACCTCTTCACTTGCCTAGCTGTCCTTTATCCCCCTTCCCAGAGTTAGTCTGCTGACATTAGGGTCTTGTTCTTCCTCCCTACTTTCGCTTTCTACAGTTTATAGTGCTGTTGGCACTTTTCCTTTTTTTTCCTTTCTATTTTTCCTAATTAAAAAATAAATCTTTATTTTTTCTCTCTTTAGATAGTATTTGTGTGTATTTATGTCTGATAGTTTAACCTGTTCCTTTGTGTGTGAGTTGTAGATCCGAGTGTGTGATATACCTTTAAGAAGCTTTCCAGTGAGTCAGCACATGCATATAAGTACTGAGCACACGCAAGAGTGCCATTTTGAATGAGCAGCCAGAGTGAGAGCATGCAAGTATGTAGTCAGTCAAATAGTTCCTTTAAGTTTAATGTTCCTGACATCCATTCTAATGTATTTATATATAGTAAACTACTTAAATGAACACCCAAGCCTCAACGTCGTCGTAATGCATATAAGAGCGACATATTGTCAGAAGTGGGATTCAGAGTCACAGCCATGAGGCAGTTGATTAAAGTTGGAGGAATATACAGGAGTGGATCATCCCTACTGCTCAAACAACTCGCAAAACAGGTCAGAAACAAATTCCAAGTACTAAAACTTGCTTAAATGATTTATTTTCCTACAAATATAAAATGAAGCACTCAGAATGCCCAAAACAAATTTCTTATTAAACAAAATGTCTGAAACTGCAACATATTGATAAAAAAATATTTGAAATAATAACAAAAATGTTTGAAACAATATCTGAATCACATAAATTGTACAAAAAGGGGGAACGACCATACTTTTTCACTATGTGCTACTTTTTCATAATAACTAAAGCTATTCAAAATATCCAATGTGTGTGCAGTATTACAGTGCAGTTATTTCACAAAGTACAATCATTTCGAAGAATATTTTGCAAAGTACAGTTATTTCAAGGCATATTTCGCAGAATACAGTATTTCGAAGAGTTTATTGTGCATTTGAATATTATTACAAGTACCTGGTGTGTGAATGTTCATACATAATTACAAGGGCAATTTTGCATTGTGTTTTACTATAATCTGTGGGAATGGCACTAGGATTTTGCAGACCTACACCGCTTTTATTTGATAACAGTATTGCAGAAAATTGGTGAGTGTTTGAGCAGGAATACGATTTTTTCATACATGCTGCTTTTTCTGACAAAGGTGCACATACAAAGAAATTTATTCTCCTTAACCTAGCTGATTCAGAAGCCATTGAAAGCCAGCGTTCATTTATGTATGCACCTGCTATATTTGCAGGGGAGGGGGAACACAGCCATATAGTGGTACTAGATGAAACAAGGGAAGACCCTGAGTGCTTAAAACGTAAATTTAGAGAAATGTGTAAACCCAAACAAATATTACAATGTAAAGGCACTTATTTTACACAAGGGATCTAAAGCCTGGTGAAACTTCTGCAGCATATATAACTGACTTAAGAAATAAGGCTCAAACATGCAGATTTGGTGATTTGAGTGATGAGTTGATAAAGGACAGACGTGTGTGATAGTAATAATGACACAGTGAGAAGGATTTTGCTTCAAGAGAGTGATTTGACGTTGAGTAAGGCCATTGACATTTGTTGGATATACGAGCTTACCATAAAGCGCACAAGTATGCTTGCAAATGAGAAAAGCAGTGGAAGGCACAGTGACAAAAGCTCATGTTGATAGTATGCAACACGTGGTTAAAAGATACAGGCCCAAGCACATGGCAGCTACTGCTTGTCCTGTAACAGTCCCTGGGAAACCCAAAGTCTTTCCATCAATTTGTAGAGCATGCTGAGTAAAGCAAAAAGGGTTTATGGTTACCTCCACTTCCAATACCAACTATAAACCAACAAAGCTAGCTGTAGTACCAAATTCTATTGTCAGTTGTCGTAACTGTGGTGGAAATCGCAAACCCAAAATAGAAAAGTGCTTAGCTTTTGGTCAGCAGTGTCATTCTTGCAATAAATGGAATAATTTCAAAAGATTTTGTAAATCAAATAAGACACATTCTTGTATTAAAAGAGGGCATTCCAAGAGGCAAATTGATCAGTTAGAAAGTTGCGACCCTACTTTTTATGTTGATGGTGTGTCTGTGCTTGGTGAAACCATCAGTGTGGTAGATTTGTAGGCAAAGGATGAAATCCTTTTTACTGTTTTGATTAATGGGAGTCCTGCAGAGCTCAAAGTAGATACTGGCTCAAAGTGCAGTGCTATGTCAGCAGAAACATTTGCTAGAGAAAAAGTTACAGAACAACTTGATTTGACAAAGTGTGTGAAGCTTGTTGCTTATGGTGGTGAAAAGATTGAAACCAAAGGCTTAGTTGTTTTTTCATGTTACTCTGCTGGAAACAGCTATGACTTGCATTGTTTTGTAGTCAAGGGACGCAATGGTGCAATAATGACTGCCATTATTAGGCCTCAGAGACTGTTTGAAAATGGGGCTGCTTTCACTTAAAGAAGTTCACCATATAAACCTGAATGGCAACAGTTCAAATTTTGCCCAAACTATTTTTTCTGAGTGTGCTGACATTTTTGCAGACAAACTAGGCAAGCTACCAGTTGTGTACTGTATGAAGTTAGACCCAGAGGTCAGCTCAGTTATCAGACCAGCATGGAAAGTTGCAGTAGCTGTGCAGTGCAGAGTCAAAGCCGAGCTAGACAAAATGGTGCAACTAGGAATAAATTTGTCCAGTAGAAGAACCTACTGAATGGGTATCCTCCATGATGGTAGCTCATAGATCTGAACAAAGCATTAAAAGCCTCCTCATCCAATGCACACAGTCGAAGTTGCTGCCACATGCCAAATGCCACTGTTTTTTCTGTCCTAGATACAAAGAGTTCATTTTGGCAAATTTTGCTTGAATGAAAATCTTCCTTTTTAACCACATTCGGTATTCCATTTGGAAGAGACAGATTTCTGTGAATGCCATTTGGAATAAATTCTACCAGTAAAGTCTTTCAGCATGCAATGGAGCAAATTTTTTCTGGCTGTCCATGTGCTGTTGTAGTAGATAGTATTTTAGTAGGAGGCAATGATGAAGTTGAACATGACAAACCTCAAGAAAGTTCTGGAAAGAGCACATGAGCTGAATCCTCAAAAGTGCAAACTCAGGATGTTAAGTTGTCTCTCGCCTTCATTCTTGCTGGTTGGGTTCAGAGCCGATCCTCTGCTCCGACTCGGCCATCTTCAGTAGCGCGAGAGCTGTTTACTGCTCGAGGCAACCCCACATCCCATGATGCCTGGCGCTAGCTACCCAGATTTCATTTGCCGCTTCAGACTGCGAGGTTGTCTTACTGGCTCAGGCTCGTATACTTTATTGTATTTTACTGATTTTACTACAATTTTTTTCTTTATAGTGTACCTCATTACTTAGTTTTACGATTCCCCAAGCTAGATTCCCTAGATAGCATTTATCCCTCTTGTTTTGCTTGAAAACTCATTTTACTTAGAGAGATTTTCCCCACCCCTCCCTCTCCCTTCCTTTAGTGGTAGCCGTTTAAGTTAGAGGCTAACCCTTTTTGTTTTATTCTAGTTTAAAAAAAATATATATATATATATATATATATATATATATATATATATATAAAATATCGTTTTAGGCAGTAGTAGTAGACTTACTTAATTGTTTTTAGTGTGTGTTAGCTGTATAGTTTAGTTAGTTATACCTGCTAACTTGTTTTTGCTTGTGTGTGTGCGTTTTCTCCTTGGTGTGTGTGTGGTAACATGTCCAAGGATACTAAAGTGCCCGAATTCAAGAAGTGTGACTAATGCTGTCAGAAGATGTCTCTGACAGATGGTCATACTTCTTGTGTCTACTGTCTGGGCGTGGTGCACCTGCAGGACTCTTGTTCGATCTGTCATGCTTTCAGCCCAAGGGTCCTGCAGGAGCACAAAAATAAGTTAATCCTTCGGGGTTTGCTTAAGCCACAGGATTCACCGGCTAAGGCACAGCCTGTGAAATCCTCCAAGCCACCCAAGTCTTTGGCTCCAAGTTCTGAGCTGTCATTGGGTGAAGCACCACCGTCTGCCTCGGCTCCAGCCGGAGCCGATGTGCCTTCCTCATAGTCGGCTCCAACATGAACCTCGGAGCCATCCGTGAGTCGAAAAAGATCTAGGTCTCCCTCCTTGGAGTCGATACGCTCTGCTCCACTGTCACCTCTGCTCCAATCGGAGAGCAGTCATAAGTCCTCTCACTCCTCTCGGTCCTCCAGACTTTCAAATCATGATTTGGAGAGAGTGGTCAGGTGGCTGAAATCGCAGGCCGTAGCAAAAATGTCCAGCCCCCCTCATCAGGTGTCTGCTCCACCCACTTCTGCAAATATTCCTCCTCAGACTCCTCCCTTGAATTCGGAGCCGGAGTTCGTTGGGGTTCGAGTCGTGGAACCGTCGGCTCCGATACCTTCTCCTTCGGTTCCGTCGTCTGCTCGAATCCCATCCTTGATTCCGTCCTTGGAGGGATCTGGGCACCCGGGACTCCCTCGTCTGCTCTGAGGGGGCGAGTGGCATCGGACCCTTGTCCGACCCCGCTCTCCCTCTTGGAGCTTCGGCGCAGGTGAGCTTGGCTCCTACATCGGCTTTGGAGCCATCCCCCTCGGTGCAGAGAGGGATTCCAATTTCTTCAGAACCGGAGTCTTCTCTGTGTCCGGGCAGGGACACCTTCGAGGTCATGAGGAGTGTACTGGCCCCTGAGCCAGTCCCATGATCAACCCCATCGGCTTCTCCCCAATGGGGCCTGTGTCTGCCTCTGTCCCTCCTCCTGACCCCAAGCGTGGGGAACCAGCGCTCCAGGGCACCCCTTTGGGTGTTTCTTCCTCTTCAGAGGCCTCCACTGATCACTCAGAGGAGCCACCTCTTAAGAGGAAGTGCAAGAGGAAGCATGTTGACTCCCCTGAGTCTGTCACATCAGATACTGACTTAAGAGGATTCGGAAGGGTCCCCGAGATCCCCCTCTGAAGATGTCTCCTTTTCAGACATCCTTGAAATCCTTAAGCAGAGGGGGAACTGGAATACCCTAGCCCCTTCCAAGGATGAGTCGGTATTTCTGGACGCGTTTGGTTCCCGACCCTCCACCTCCTGGGTGTCTCTGCCGTTCGACCCACTTATGTCTGTGGTGGCTCAGAAGGCGTGGTCAGCTCCAGACACAGTGGAACCAACCCCCAGGAGACCTTCTAAATTTATAACTGACCTCAAGACAAACAGTTTTTATCTAAGGGCGTACCTGTTGATGCCATGGTGGTAGCAGCAGCCACAAAGAAGGAGTTGGCAGAAATTTCATCATCTGTCCATCCTCCTAACAAGGAGTCTAGGACTATGGACAGATATAGGAAGCGAATGTTTGCTTCAGCGACCTTCTCGATGAAGACTCTGAATTATTTGTGCCATTTCACCCGCCTTCAGAGGGATCTCCTTAAAGAGCTTGGAGATACCCTCCAAGATCCATCAGCTGGGGGAGCTCAAGCTAAGGTGGCCTCCCAGCTGGCGACTCTGAATTCAGTTGGTAACTCCTCCATGAGGCTCATTTCTTATGCAGCCGATGGTGCGAGTAGAGCCACAAGCACAGGCGTCGCCCTTAGGAGGCATGCATGGATGTGGCTATGTAATTTTGCGGAACCCTTCAGAGCGTCTTTCACCAATACCCCCTTTGATGGCTCCGCTCTCTTTGGACTACAGGTGAAGGACACACTACCAGGTGTGAACAGGAAGGCAAGACTCTCTCTGCCGTGGGAGTCCATTTTTCCACTCCTTCCAGACCATACCCCAAGGATCAGAAGAGTGGAAAAAATGTGGTTCCGTAAATCCCAGGGAGCCTTGCCTGACACACGTGGTGAGTTCCCCTCCAGGGGCAGAGGAGGGAACAATAACAGATGCTGCCCTCGTGGCAGGGGGGGTCCGCAGAACCAGGGCAGCAGAGAATCCTTCTCTGAGAAGCCTTTTCAGCATCCCTGAAGGTTTGCCCGGCTGCCCGCCTCTGGAGGCAGTCGGGGGAAGACTTTCGCTGTACCCCAAAGCCTGGCAGAATCTAACTCAAGACAAGTGGGTACAGTCAGTCATATCGGAGGTTACAGAATCCCCTTTGCTCAACCCCCATTATCGTCAAACAAGTCCCTTCCAGATGTTCCACCCAATCTAAGGGACCAAGCAGCCAAACAAATTTCAGAGCTGATACATAAAAGGGTCATCCAGGAAGTCCCAGCAGACCAGATCGGATCCTGAACTTACTCAAGGTTCTTTTTGGTACCAAAACAGACAGGGGACTGGAGACCCATTCTGGATCTCAGCAGACTAAACAGATCTGTACAAAGAACAAAGTTTTGGATGGTCACGCTACAGCCCATTCTACCCTTCCTGGGTCAGGACAATTGGATGTGCTCTATAGATCTTCAGGATGCGTACTACCACATCAAAATGCACAGGCGCTCCAGAAGATTCCTTTGCTTCCGGCTGGGAGACAGTCATTATCAGTTCAGAGCTCTGCCCTTCGGTCTCACCACAGCCCCCAGGGTGTTCACCAAATGCATGGCAGTGGTTACGGCTCACCTGAGACGTCGGGGATTCCAGGTGTTTCCATATCTAGATGACTGGCTCCTCACTGCTTCCACCAGGCATCACCTCCTGCAAGCCAGGGACTACACTATCAAAACTTGCTCCAGGCTAGATATCACAATACATTTTGAAAAATCTGCATTGTTACCCTGTCAGCATATCACTTATATAGGCGCAAATCTAAATACCAGGAACATGTTTCCGAACTTTCCACCAGACAGGGTATCACTAATTCGCCAACAAGTACAGATTTTATTAACATGCAAAACGATTCAAGTCAGGTTCGTCCTCCGAATACTGGGTTCCATGACATCAGCAATTCTTCTTGTCCCCCTGGCCTGCTTTCACATGAGAATCCTCCACTGGCTTCTATTCACACAGTGGTCCTTCCAACAGCTTCCCATGTCTCACAAGATTATGATCACAGAAGCATGCAAGAAGCACCTCGCTTAGTGGATGGTCTCCCCATCAGTGTCCCGGGGAAGACCATTTGTGCCATCCCCTCCAGTCGCCACAGTGACCATGGCCGCCTCCCTGATAGGGTGGGGGGGGCATTATCAGGGCAGGACAGTCCAAGGCACCTGGCAGCCTCACGAGTACCATTTGCATATAAATGTCTTGGAGATGAGAACCGTGCTTTTAGCGTTGCAAGCCCTTCAGGACTCTCTCCCTCCTGGGACCATTGCAATTCAAACGGAAAATATGTCAGTGGTATGGTACATCAACAAGCAGGGCGGAAAAAGATCCTATCCTCTATGTCGAGAAGCACTCAGACTCTGGCAGTGGGCGATCTCTTCCCAATGTTTTCTGATTGCAACACACATCCCTGGGAGTTCCAACATCATTGCAGACAGGTTCAGCAGAGCAATTCTCATGCCTCACGAGTGGTCTCTGAATCAGGTAATTGCGGAACAAATCTTTTGCAAATGGGGTCAGCCTTGCTGCGACCTGTTCGCCACACCTTTCAACAGCAAGTGCAGCAATTTCTTCTGCCTTCTTCCACTTCCTGGCCACTCCCCCAGAGATGCTCTAGTCCACGATTGGCCTCAGGGACTTCTTTACACCTTTCCTCCGTTTCCCCTAATACCCAAACTCATACAGAGAGCAACTGCGTTGGGTTGCAAAATGATCCTCATTGCCCCTTACTGTCCTCGACAGATATGGTTCCCATTCCTGCATCATTATCTTCTCGAGCAGCCTTGGATTCTGGATCCTATTCCAGATCTACTGATTCATCAATCGGGCAGACTGCATCGATCCCTTCAAGCACTCCAGCTCACAGCTTGGTTGCTCCACTTCCAACCTTAGCCAGGCTTCCTAATATTTCCTCCTCTGTGCGGGAAATTATTATCTCATCGCACAAATCCACAACTAAGAAAACTTACGCTAGCAAGTGGAAATGTTTTTCTTGCTGGGCAGAGGCTAAAAATATAGATCCCTTTTCAGCCCCTGTCCACGAGATTCTGGAATTTTTAGCGGAACTCTTTCATTCTGGTTCTGCTTCTGCTACAATCAGGGTTCAGTTAGCTGCCATTTCGAATTTTCACATTGGGTTGTCTTCTAATAACATCATGTCTCATAAGCTGTGCAAAGCCTTCCTCAAAGGAACCACTCTGCTTAGGCCCCCAGTGAGGGATCCCCCACCTCCGTGGGATCTGAACTTGGTGCTAGCTTCCCTAATCTTGCCACCTTTTGAACCTGCAGCATCTTGCCCCATTAAGTTTTTATCCTGGAAGAATCTCTTTCTGGTAGCCATTACTTCAGATGTGTTTCAGAGCTTCAGGCTCTATGTATTCGTCCCCCATACTTAGTTTTCCATAACGATAGGGTCGCTCTAAGGACCAATCCTTCCTTCCTAAGGTCTGTACACAAAATAATTTGAATCGGTCCATAGACCTTCCTGTGTTCTTTCCTAATCACACCAATAACGCAGAATATAAATTGTACCAGTTGGATGTTCACAGACAGCTGCGTTTTTATTTGCATAGGACAAAGGACATCAGGAAGTTGGACCAACTCTTCCTTTCCTAAGCTGAGGGCAGACGGGGCCTTCTGGTCTCAAAGGTAACATTATCTAGGTGGTTGTCTCACATTATTTCATTCATTTACCAGCTGAGAAACAAAAAATTATCTACAAAACCTAAAGGCCACTCTACTAGGGCATTGGCTTCCTTGGTGGCCTTCCAATCTAGGTTGCCCATGGAATCTATCTGTGCAGCTGCTACGTGGGCTAACCCACATACCTTCATTTCTCATTACAAATTAGACATTGCTTCCAGAAACAGGGCTGATTTTGGTTCCACTGTTCTGAAGAGTCTGTTCCATTGAGCCACCCAGGATAGTAGGTGCTAGGAACGCTGTCCCAACCAGCAAGAATGAAGGCGAGATAAACAACTTAACATAAAGAAGTTATGTACCTACCATAACGTTCCATGTTAGTTGTCTTCTTCTCGCCTTCTTTCTTGTGTCCCACCCTCCATCCCTCTATCCTAGTGGATCGAGAGGAGCTCCCTTATTCAGATTTCATTGGCTGAACCTTCTCTGGTTGTCCTCTACTTAGATAGCTTCATAGTTAGGTCCAAGTGGCTACTAGGGCAGAATTCTTCCTTAGTTATGTCTGGAATAGCTTTTTCAAACGAGATCTGGGTAGCTAGCGCTGGGCATCATGGGATATGGGATAGCCTCAAGCCAGTAAACCGCTCTCGAGCTATTGAAGATGGCCGAGTCAGCTCCGAATCCAACCAGCAAGAAAGAAGGCGAGAAGAAGACAGCTAACATGGAATGTTATGGTAGGTATATAACTTCTTTTTACATGAAGTAACTTATGTTGCCCACATATTTACCAGTTCATGCTTAGGACCTGATCCTTCCAAGCAAACAGCAGTTTTTGAGATGCCAGTTCCAGACAATGTCCAAGCCCTACAGGGTTTTCTTGGTATGGTTAACTACTTAGGCAAGTTCATTCCAGATTTAAGCTAACTTTCAGCACCGCTCAGATAGCTCACATAGCTCACATGCAAAGATGTAATTTGGTCATGGTTAGAACAACACCAAAGAGTATTTGATTTCCTGAAACAGAAAATTGCTAACCCACCAACTCTCTGCTACTATGATGTTTACAAACTAGTTACTCTTTCGTATGATGCTTCTAAGTTTAGTCTAGGTCCAGTCATTCTTCAAGAGGGTAGACCAGTAGTCTCTGCATAGAAAGCTCTTGCCCAAGTCGAGATGCAGTATGCCCAGATTGAGAAAGAGCTTTTGGCTGTTGTGTTTGCATGTTCGAAGTTCCATGATTATATTTATGGTTGACCTATCCACATCAAAACTGATTACCAGTTTCTAGTCACTATTTTGAGAAAGCCTATGCATACAGCTCCTGCCAGATTCCAATGCATGATGCTCAAATTGCAGAAGTACAATTTCAATCTTGTTTGCACAAAAGGCAAACTACTTTATCTTGTGATACTTTATCCAGATCGTCCAGAAAAAAAAAACACAGAACAGCATAATAATGAGCAACTTGATTTTGAAGTCATGGAAGTGAGAAATTTGTCTTCCACACATCTTGATGAGCTCAGAACTCACAGCTTCAGATCCAGTTTTCCAGAAGCTAAACCACTTTATCAGTTGATGATAGCCTTCAAAGCAGTCTTGTTTACCAGTAGAAGTGCAGCCTTGTTTTCCATACAGCGATGAGATTTTGTTAGACAATGGTATAATTAAAGGTCCTAAGGTGATTGTTCCAGAGTCCTTGCAATAAGAGTATATCAAGATCTTGCATTGTGACCACCTGGGAACTGATTCTACCAAAAGAAGGGTGGGAGGTCTAGTATTTTGGCCTTCTATGTCAAGAGATATTGAGAAAGTACTTTCATCTTGTTCAGTATGCAATAGTACAAAGCCACATCAGCAGAAAGAACCACTTTAGTTAAGCCATATTCCTGAACTGCCTTGGTCAGCAGTAGCCACAGATATCTTCGAGTAGATTAGTCAACATTACTTGGTGTTAATAGACTCTTATTCATATTGGTTTGACCTGCTTCCCAACCTAACTTCCAATATTGTCATTACAAAGTTGAAGCAACATTTTCTGTCTCTGGTAGTCCGCTCAGAGTTATTTCTGACAATGGTGCACAGTTTACTTCTCAGCAGTTCAAGAAATTTGCAGAAGAGTGGGACTTTGTTCATATTACAAGTAGTCTTGAATACCATCAGTCAAACAGCTTGGCTGAATGTGCAGTTCAAAGTGCAAAACAGCTGTTAGAGAAATCCAGTCATGACAATACTGATGTTTTTTCTCAACTTGTTAAATCTCAGAAACATTCCTGGTGATAAGTCTCTTGGCAGGTGAACCAAGATGTTTATGTCGAGACAAACCAGAACAACATGACCAATCAGCAGTTTTTTATTGGTTCCAAGTGCTAACAACAAAGCAGTAAAAGCCCAACTGTTGAAAAAGCATTTGTCCCAGAAGTCTTACTATGATAAAACCAGCAAACCACTCAGTTCATTGAAAAAAAGGGGAGATAGTGAGGATGCAGATGTTAGAAGGTTTTGATCGCATTGGATTTGTAAAGTGTGTCAAGATCTGTGATCGTACATTGTGGAATCACAAGGAGTGGAATTTAGATGAAATCGTAAGCATTTGTTACCAGTATTACGGCATCTTGCCTGTGACAGACCCTAGTTCTCAGAGTGACTTGTCCACTGTTCCTATTACAGAGGACATTCCGTCAGCAATCCCCATTCCTGAGAAAATCCCTGACACTCCTCAACCAGAACATTCCCCAGAGACTGTCCCAGTTGCTAAACCCAGTCCTAACTATTATGTCATGAGATCAAGTCGCATCTTAAAACCTACTTCCAGATAAACTGCAACCTGGACATGACTTACGTTTTTCTGTATTAGTGTCTGTATAATTGCATGCGGATTTCAGTGTCATTGTTTATATGAGAGAGCTCAGTAAAGAGGAAAGATATAGCTCAGAATGTGTGATATACCTTTAAGAAGCTTTCCAGTGAGTCAGCACATGCATATAAGTACTGAGCACATGCAAGCAAGAATGCCATTTTGAGTGAGCAGTCAGAGTGAGACCATGCAAGTATGTAGTCAGACAGTTTAATGTTCCCACCAGCCATCTCGATGTATTTGTATACAGTAAACTACTTAAATGAAGACCCAAGCCTCAACGTCATCTTAGTGCACATAAAAAGAGCTACAAGAGTGACGGCTTTTCCCTCACAATGTCATATAAGCTGACAGGTTTTAAAAGATGCACCTTTTATGGGCACAAAATTCCAGATTCTGATGCCCACAAGATATGTCTACTGTCCTGGGCCAGGGCATTTAAATGCAGGCTGTATAATGTGTGGCCATCAACTCTCATGCCCTGTCAGACAGAAGAAATAAACTGATTTTGAAAGGTTTGTTTCCTTTTTCTGGGGCTCAATCTCCCTCTAAGTCTTCAACCTCAAAAGAATACCAGAAACAAGCCCTCACTGCTCCCCCGGGAGCTACGTGTTAGGCCAAAAAAAAAGGCCAAATATTGTCAGATCTGATAAAGACTAAATCATCTTTGGATCCGAGAGACTCTTTGGATCCTCTGCCTCTCAGATCCGATCATCCTCAGATCCTAACACTTCAGATCCCATCGCAGCCACAGATCTGGCAGACATTCTACTAATCCAGAGTACTTCTCCAATCAGGCTTTCCTTGGATCCTAAGCCTTTGGATCTGAGGTCTCTGAGCTGTACCCCTGTTCGGAGCAAACCTGCATCTTCTGCTCTGACTTCTTGGGTCATACCATCACCAGTTAAGTCCAGACATTCATTAGCATCCTCTAGGTCTTCTCTGAGCTTTTCCCAATCAGAGATGGACAGGATAATGCAAAGTTTACTCAAAGCTCAGGTCCAGATGGGGAGTTTGTCATCTCTGTCCCAACCTGGATCCATGAGAGCTCAACACCCGTGCTACAACATCCTCTTCCAATTTGACCTAGAGTTTCAGAATCCCAGGATCCAGTTTTCCTGAAAGAGTTGTTGAAAGAATGTATTTCTTTGAGTCAATCTGTTTCCCAGACTAGCTCTGTTTTTCTACCCTCGGATCGGAGTGAGTCCAGTATCAGTGATATTGTCGCCAGCTCCAGGGGTTGGCTTCAGTCACAACCTGATTGGATCTGTCCCTTCCCCTAGGAGCCTCTGCCTTCAACAAATTGGTCCTGGCCCTGTCTGGAGGCTTCACATCTGGGGTGAGCTGTCTCCTCCAGTGGCTTCTGCGCTGAAGGAGGAAGGGGAAGGTTCCTAGGACATAGCAACCTTCCAGATAGCAGAGAGGGCTTTTCTGTAGACCAAGAGATGTGACTTCTCCTCTGGATCCTACCCAGTTATCTCATCTGAGCTTTGAGTCCATCCATCCTGCCATTGCTCAGCTCCCCAGGTAAGACTCCAGACTACTTCCCCACAGGGAGTCCCCCGCTCTTCATTCCACAGAGGAAATTCATCAGAAGAAAATGTGCATGAGGAGGTATGTAGATTACCTCTTGGAGTCCTTAACAGAGGACACTGATTTTGATGAAGAAGGATCCCCTCCGATCTCCACTGGACACCTCCTTTGGAGACCTCTTTGTACTTCAGAGGCAAAAAGGTGGCTGGTCTTCCCAAAATCCTTCTTCTGAGTAGTCTGAGTTTCTGGAGCCTTTCAGGATGGGCCCGTCTACATCCTGGGTGACTCCCCCGGCAGACAAACTCATTGACTTTGTTTCCCACTGGGCTTGGAAGGAACCAGACACATTTGAGCCAGTCCCTAAGCATCCTGATAAGTTCCTGAGTCCATCCTCTGGCCTCTTGCATTGAAACAAGGGTGTCCCAGTTTATGCCATTGTTATATCAGTAGCCGAAAAAAGGAGCTTGCCAAACAAAGCTCCTCTGTTTGTACCCCAAACAAGAAGTCTCTGGCTTTGGACAGATATGGAAAGCTCATGTTTGCCTCAGCCGCCTTCATGCTGAGAGCATTGACAAGCTTGGCACATTCTACATGTCTGCAGAGAGATCTGATCAAGGAGCTAACAGTACTCTCTGAAAGAAACCCTCTCAGAGGAACCTTAAACATATTTCTCCCCAGTTGGCAACTGTCTTCCTTTGCAAACTCCTCAATGAGGCTGATTTCACACACTACAGAAGGCACCTCACGAGCAGCCAGTGCAGACATAGCCATTAGGAGACATGCTTGGATGCAGCTTTGTGATATTGTGGAACCCTTCAAGGTGTCTTTTATTAATGCCCCTTTGATGGGTTCCTCCTTGTTTTGATCGTCAGTAAAAGAAACGCCCTCATCGAGAAAGACAAAGATCTTGTCTGCTGTGGGGATCAAGTTTTCTATCCCCAAAGAAACTTTTCAAGAACTCAAAAGAGGTGGGAAGAAGACTTGGTTCAGAAAATCGCAAGGGTCTTTCCAGAACTCGCGAGCAAATACCTCTTCCAGGGCCAGAGGAGAAGGTTTCAACAGCAGATGCCACCCCAGAGGTGGGGTGGTCCGCAGAATCTGTGCTTTAGGGAACCTTTTTCCAATAAGCCCTATCAGCACTTCTGAAGTGCTGCCCGACTTCTGCATCTGGATGCAGTCGGGGGACGTCTATACCTGCACCTAGATGCCTGGATAAATGTAGCAAACAACGCCTGGATGCTAA
Organism: Protopterus annectens; assembly: GCF_019279795.1. Lineage (NCBI taxonomy): Eukaryota > Metazoa > Chordata > Ceratodontiformes > Protopteridae > Protopterus > Protopterus annectens. The sequence continues at coordinate 1,435,641,750 of NC_056743.1, read as the reverse complement.
AAATAATAATCAGAGGTTATTGCATTCCCTTTCCCCCTCACCTACAAGTCCCAGGAGAGTATTCCCCAATGTGCCACCTAGTCCGAGGGAGTTCATTCGAGAAGTTTAAAAACTTCTAGAGAAGAGAGTCATTTATAGCAGATGGAAAAAGCTGAAAACTAATTCTTGTACCATGTGGCCAATAAACGACTACACTTTAAACGTCTTGGTGTGCCTCCTAACTCAGACGAGGTAAACGTCTTCTGCCACAAGATGGATAATTCTTAATGTGAAAGCACAGCAAAGGTAGCTCTCAAGTGCAGATAACACCCAACTAAATCCCTAAAACACCCTCTGGTAGATGAAACAGTCTCACTTTAAGCATCCCAACTCTGACTCACCAGGCTACTGTACTACTGCCCCTAGAATAGCAGTCCCAGCCTTCTTAATGTAAAAACACAGTTTAGATAGATAGATAAAAGTGAAAAGGTATAAACAAATCAAATAACTAGCTACAGCAGGTAATTATTTTTTTAAGCTTCCCTGTGCTTTTTCCAACTCTGACTGACCAGGCTACTTTACTACTGGCAGTAGAATAGGAGTCAGTCTTCTTCGTGTAAAACACACTTTAGTAAGCCACAAGTGAAAAGGCTCCAGAAGCAATTCTAACAACTATCTACAAGTAATTGCAATGTGATTCAAAGGTAGCCAAGCCAGCAATGAGGAACATTCACTTCAAGGCAATTTCATAGTACACTAACAGTCTAAGGGGAGGGTGTTCCAAATACTATCTGTTAGTAACCAGTAAGATGAGCAAAGGGGATAAGAGTGGGAGGAGCTTCTAGGGTCAGCCATACAGTAGAGGCAGGCAGCTCAAAACCCTCCAAATATAAAGCTAAAATAGGAATAGGGAAGTTGGGAGGGAACCATACTCAGGAAAAACACTTAGGCCCAGCAGAGAAACCAAAACGTAATGCACACTGTACAAATTTCTTAATAGCTTTAACTGCAGCCATAGGCAGCCTTAGGCATAGGCCAACTAGGCAGCCGCCTATGGTGCCGCTCTAGTAGGGGCACTTTTCCAGAATTTATTTGGTGTAGGGTGCTGTGGTAACGTTGTCGCCTCACAGTAAGACGTCCTGTTCGATTCTCAGCTAGAGCGTCTTCTGTGTGGAGACATGCGTGAATGGGCATACCTTCGTTGAAGGTTGTGCATCAGAGCTGGCAACTCGGCACGTAAAAATCTACTGCCAATCATTAGCGGACCGGAGTTCCGCTGTGGCAACCCCTAACCGGGAAAAGCCGAAAGACACAACAACAACAACATTTGGTGTAGATAGACCAGGATGGGGGCACCAGGTGGTGTGGTGGGGGGCACTATAGAGCCCTTTTGCCAAGGGCACCATCTGACCTATGACAGCTCCTGACTGCAGCTAAAGAACAAAAATACCCAAAACTGACTTAAATGGTAAGATAAATGCAATTATAAATATACCCAAAATGTAGCTGTCTAAATGCAAAAATGTAGTCTAAATTGTTTTGCAATTAATGTAGATTGTATACAGATAGTCATTATGTATAAAAATGATTGTAACAGTTCTAGACAGTTAATATGAGAGCAGGAGGTAGTGATCAAAATAGTTTCAGGAGATGAAGAGAGCTGGAGATGGGATAAGAGAGGAAGAGGTATAATGATAAGACAACAGTATAAAGAGTAATATGAAGGGGAAGGGAAAGTAAGAGGGCAAGAGTTCAGATAGGAAAGTAAGATGGAAGAAACTGATTTCAGAGAGTAATAATGAAGTTTAGGCGTGCATAAGACAGAATGGAATAGTTTAATTATAGCTAGCATTTAACAGTGTGGCAGATCCAGGTAGAGTATAGCAGTTGCTGTAGTACAGTAGGGAAATGAATAGCTAGTACAGAGTACCAAAAGTCAGTACAGACTCTGTACCCTAATGCTTACCTTGTATTGACTGTAAGAGGAGGATACTAGCTACTTTTCTTAGCAAAGACATAGCAGGAACTCCAAAAGAATCAGTACCCCTGTGCCCTGAAAATTTTATTAGGATAAGATACAGGGGGGTTATAGACAGTTTGCTATGTAGCAGTTGGCCATAAAACTTCAGTATAAAAGAAAGAGGAAACACTTAAACACAGAATTACAAGTCAGACTATGAGCAGTGCAAGCCAGTTATTCCATGCATGAGTAGTGACTATTATTGTGGGGGGGCGGGGGGGGCAGTTTGGTGGTGCATTGTAGTGTTTAAAAGCATGATGTTATGTGATCCTATCTCGCCTACATTCTGAACTGATGGGTTCGGAGCCGATCCCTCAGCTCCGACTCGGCACGCTTATACTATAGAGCGAGGCCTCTTATTGGCTGAGCTATCTTTATCCCAGGATGCACCACCACTAATCCCCCAGATCTCGTTTGCCGCTAACAAGTTTAGACGTGGTCTCAACATTGGCTGGGCTAAGTACTATTTATTTAGGCTTTTCCTGTCACAAATTTCCTTACTTTAAACCCAAAAGCTGTTTTAACAGCTATTGTTGTCATATTAGTGTGATTGGTGAATTTCTGTTGGAAAATTCATGATTTTTTTAGTCAGGGAAGGTTTCCCGTTTTAGTTAGAGGGGCCTTCCCCTGTTGCTTTGCTGTTGGTATATCTTTCTTGGGTCAAGCACCCGTTTAAGTTAGAGGGTCTTGACTTTCTTTTTGTCTGTTTAACTATTTAGTGTGATTAAAAAAAAAAAAAAAAAAATTATATTTTATAATTTGGTTAAAGTTGTTTAATTTAACTTTACCTTTTGACTAAGTTTAGTGTTTTTTCACTTAGTTAGGTTCTGTGGTAAAGCAGTTATGTCTAAAGAACACAAACCCTCCGGGTTTAAGAAATGCACGAGGTGTGGTTTTAAAATGTCCATAACGGACGACCACTCCTCGTGCGTCTATTGCTTAGGTGCTAAGCACCTACAAGAGTCGTGTAGTGTGTGCCACGCGTTCTCTTCTAGAGTCCTCCAGGAGAGGAAGAACAAATTAATCCTCAAGGGATTAATCAAGCCTTCCTTCGAGGAGGCTTTATCTTCCTCTCCGTCTCCTTCTAAAAAGAAGAAAGCGTCGGCTCCGACCAGTCAGTCGGAACCGATCGCTAAAAAATCTAAGCAGACTTCTCCATCGGCTCCACGGACTTCGGAGCCGAGGTCAGAACGGTCTGCCTCGATGCCTCCAGCCTCGACCCCTCTGCTTTCGGAGCCGAGGTCTGGGGCATCGAGAGGCGGGTCACCCTCATCGGCTCCACTGATATTGGAGCCGATAAGGATTACCGGCTCAGACTCTTCCCCCTCAGAGCCGAAGTCCTTATCGACACCGAGGGAAATTTCCTTGAAACCTTCCTCGGAGCCGATAGTTGTTGAGTCCATTCGGAGCCAGTCCCCGAGCCCTTCGGAGCCGATGGAGAAATCGGTTCGGGCCCGATCGGTATCCTCTAGATCATCCAAGATGTCTGATTCGGACATCGACAGGGTGCTCCTTCGACTCTTCCAGTCTCCGGTGTTCCAAAAGCTAGTTTTGGCTCCAGCCCATTTGGCTTCGGAGCCGATGGTCCACTCCCCTACTGTGATTCCTCCTCCAACAGCTTCGGCACCATTTGAGCCGGTGCTGGTGGAACCTGTGGAGGTGTTAGGGTCGCGCCTGACCCTTGCTCCAACTCTGGCTCTTGGGTTGGAGTTCAGTACACTGACTTCTTCCTTCGGCCCTGGGGGGGAGGCTTCGGGATTGATGCTTTCGGTCCCAAGTCTCCCTCTTGGTGCGTCGGCGGCGGGAGTGCCGTCCACTGTCGTGGCCACGGAGGTGGGACCCTCCCAGGATTCTGGTGGTCCCGCCTTCAGGGCTATGAGGAGTGCTTTAGCCAAATCTTCCTTGGCTACCTCCACAGTTTCCCCAGCTCCTCCCCTGCATACGGAAACTGGGTCGTTGGCAGTCCCCCTGTCCTTAGACAGCGGAGCCCCCGGGCCTCAGGTTACCCCCGCTGGGGTTTCTCCCCCTATTGGAGGTCCTTCTGAAGCCTCTTCGGAAGAACCCCCCAGGAAAAGATCGTGCAAGAGGAAGCACGTTGACTCCCCCGATGAGTCTCTGACCTCTGACACTGATCTCGATGATGCAGAAGGGTCCCCTAAGTCGTCCTCGGATGATGTCTCCTTTGCAGACATCCTGGAAGCCCTAAAACAACGAGGCGGCTGGCAGTCCAAACCTCCCTCTGCTGATGAGTCGGTGTTCCTGAAGGCCTTCGGGGCTCAGCCCTCCGCCTCCTGGGTGTCTCCGCCCTTCGACGAGCTCTTGGATTTGATCTCTCGAAGGGCGTGGGAACACCCAGACTCTGTGGAACCGGTGCCTGCTCGTCCGAACAAATTTCTCTCGGCGCCCCCTGACAGAGAGTTCTTAACTAAAGGTGTGGCTGTAGATGCTTTGGTGGTGGCATCTGCTACCCAGCAAGATGTAGCAGAGGCTTCGACGTCCGTCCATCCTCCTAATAAGGAGTCTAGGAGCATGGATCGGTACGGAAAGCGCACCCTCAGTTCAGCGGCCTTTACACTGAGGTCCTTGAACTACCTTACACATTTTACCAGATTTCAGAGGGATCTGATTAAGGAGCTATCCGATACCCTCTTGGGTAACCTGCCTGAGGAGCTGGCCCAGACGGTTGGCTTTCAGCTGGCTACAATGTTGTCCATTTCGAACTCGTCCATGAGGCTCATTTCTTATGCGGCCGAAGGGGCGAGTAGAGCGGCGGGTACAGGCATTGCTCTACGGAGACAAGCCTGGCTCCGTCTGTGTCATTTCGCGGAGGCCTTTAAGTCTTCATTTGCCGACGCCCCCTTTGATGGGTCCTCCCTGTTTGGACCCAAGGTAAAGGACACACTAACCCGCTGTGAACAGGAGGGTAAGACTCTGACTGCCGTAGGGGCACGATTTTCCACTCCCTTTCGGCCTTATCCCAAGGCTAAAAGAGGAGGGAAAATGTGGTTCCGTAGATCTCAGAAGCCTTACCCCTCTCAGCAGGAGGATTCCCCTTCCAGAGGCAGAGGAGGGGGAAATTCTTCCGGAAGACGCCGTCCCAGAGGCGGCAGAGGCCCTCGCAACACTGGAGACCGCGAGTCCTTTCGTGGCTCTTCAGCCTTCCATAGTCCCTGAGGGATTACCCGGCTGTGCAGCTCTGGAGCCAGTCGGGGGTCTTTTCTCGAAGCACCTAAAGGCCTGGGAAGGTATCACTCAGGACCGATGGGTGCTTCGGATTATAGCCGGAGGTTACTCCATCCCATTCTCTCAACCCCCTCCTCAGTCCAGAAAAATCCCGGACCCGCCACCCAGTCAACGGGATATCGCAGCCTCAGAAGTTTCAAAGCTGCTGCAAAAAGGAGTCATCCAACCGGACCTCGCAGACCAGATCGAATTAGGGACTTACTCAAGATTCTTTTTGGTGCCAAAAAAGACCGGGGACTTGAGGCCCATCTTGGACCTCAGCATCCTAAACCGTTCAGTCAGAAAGTCCAAGTTCCGAATGGTCACCCTACAAACCATTCTCCCATTGCTGGAGAAGGGTGTTTGGATGTGCTCCATAGATCTCAAGGACGCTTATTACCATATCATGATACATCAAGTGTCCAGGAGACATCTGCGCTTCAGCCTAGGAGGCAGTCATTTTCAGTTCCGTGTGCTGCCCTTTGGTCTCGCCACAGCCCCCAGGGTGTTCACCAAATGTTTGGCGGTTGTGACTGCTCACCTGAGAAGTCTAGGATTCCAGGTGTTTCCGTATCTAGACGACTGGCTCCTAACTGCCACCTCCAAACATCTACTATTGCGGAGCCTACAAGCCACTGTATCACTGGGCAATTCCCTTGGAATCACCTTCAATTGGCTAAAGTCTGTGTTGCTGCCATCTCAACGCATAAGATTCATAGGGGTAGAGATAGACTCAAACCAAATGCGGGTCTATCTACCTACAGACAGGATACTAACCATACAGGCTCAAGTTCGAGCCTTACTTCCCAGATCCAAAGCCCCAGCCAGAATGGTCCTGCAGCTATTAGGATCCATGTCCGCCACGGTTCTTCTAGTTCCCCTGGCAAGGTTACACATGAGAATTCTTCAGTGGCTTCTTTCAGCTCAGTGGTCCTTCCAGGAACTCCCTCTCAGTCACCTCATATGGATCACGGAATCTTGCAAACGGGACCTTCGCTGGTGGCTAGTGCCCTCCAACTTGGATCAGGGGCGACCCTTTGTTCTACCCCTCCGGCCATTTTGACCACGGACGCCTCCCAGGCGGGTGGGGGCATTCCCTGGGCAGGTCAGTCCAAGGCAAATGGCACTCGGAAGAGACTTTGCTTCATATCAACGTCTTAGAAATGAGGGCAGTGCTTCTGTCCCTTCAAGCCCTTCACGATTATCTCCCTCAGGGCGTAATTGCTGTTCACTCAGACAACATGTCAGTTGTCTGGTACCTGAACAAACAGGGAGGGACCAGATCCTATCCTCTTTGCAGAGAAGCCATGAGAGTTTGGGAATGGGCAGTCTCGACCAAACGCTTCCTAGTGGCTACTCACATACCGGGCAAGTCCAATGTGATAGCCGACAGATTGAGCAGAACCATCCTCTCTCCTCACGAATGGTCACTGAATATAACAGTGGCAAGTCAGATTTTCAGAAAATGGGGAGTTCCGTGTTGCGATCCCTTCGCGACTCCTCTGAATGCAAAGTGCAAAGAGTTCTTCTCCCTAACCCCGGCTCCGGGGAGGGAGCCCCATGGACGCATTAGTCCATCCTTGACCCACCGGCTTGCTTTATGCCTTCCCTCCAGTTCCTCTCCTTCCCAGGGTGATTCAAAAGGCATCTCTCTTGGGGAGCAAAATGATCTTAATTGCTTCTTACTGGCCTCGTCAAGTGTGGTTCCCCTATCTTCGCAGACATGCTCTGGAAGGTCCATGGTTCCTGGATCAGATCCCAGACCTACTTGTTCACCAGTCGGGACTATCCCACCAGTCCCTGCACACCTTAAAATTGACGGCTTGGCTCCCCTCCTCTTCCGACGATAGTCAGGAGTCATACATTGGATCCAGATGTTGTACACATATTGTCTTCGGCCCATAAGTCAGCTACAAAGAAACTGTATTCTAGCAAATGGAAAAGATTTGCTATTTGGGCTCAACTCCGGGGCCTGGACCCCATTTCTACTCCCGTAGCAGAGGTACTAAAATTTTTGACTTCTCTTTTCAATCAAGGCTCTTCCGTTTCTACCATCAAGGTACAATTGGCAGCAATCTCTAATTTTCATGAATCCATAGACCCACCTTTAATGAGCAACAGATTGTGTAAAACCTTCTTGAAAGGTGCTGCTCTATTAAGACCTCTGATTTCTCATCCTGCACCTCCATGGGATCTCGATATAGTGTTACGCGCCTTGACTTCTTACCCCTTTGAACCGGCAGCTACATGTGATGTAAAGTTCTTATCATGGAAGACAGCCTTTCTGGTGGCGATTACTTCTGCCAGAAGAGTTTCAGAGCTTCAAGCTTTGTCTGTAAAACCCCGTACTTGGTTTTCATAAAGACAGAGTATCCCTCAGGCCAAATCCTTCCTTTGTCCCTAAAATTTGTTCTAGTTTCTGCTTACAACAATCGTTAGAGCTTCCAGTTTTTCCCAAAATACTCTAACAAAGTGGAGTTCATATTCCACACACTAGATGTACACAGACAGTTACGTTTTTATTTAGACAGGACCAAGCAAACGAGGGAAACAGATCAGTTGTTTGTATCCTTTGCAGATAACAAATTGGGCAAAGCTGTCACAAAGGTCACTATTGCCAAATGGATCAGGGACTGTATTACTCAAGCTTATTTTTATTCTAACAAAGAGCTTACCACCTCTGTCAAGGCTCATTCTACAAGGGCTATGGCTACTTGATAGCATTTCATTCTAAGCTTGCTATTAGTGACATTTGTCTTGGCGGCTACATGGTCTTCCCCGCACACCTTCATTTCCCACTACAAATTAGATGTGGCATCTAGAGGACGAGCTTCATTTGGTTCCACAGTGCTCAGGAGTGTTTTCCAATGAGCCACCCGGGATTTAGGTGCTAGGGATGCTGTCCCATCAGTTCAGAATGTAGGCGAGATAGGATCACATAACATCTTTTAGTTATGTACTCACCATAACTTCAGATGTTTGGGATCCATCTCGCCTACATTCCTAATAACCCACCCTCCTTCCCCCTTCCTTGGAGATCAGAAGGTCCGAATCCTGTTGTTTCATCTTGAAACATCTAACAATGTTATATAATCTAGTTGTGCATGTGTGCATGAATGCGGACAAACAAGATCTGGGGGATTAGTGGTTGTGCATCCTGGGATAAAGATAGCTCAGCCAATAAGAGGCCTCGCTCTATAGCATAAGAGTGCCAAGTTGGAGCCGAGGGATCGGCTCCGAACCCATCAGTTCAGAATGTAGGCGAGATGGATCCCAAACATCTGAAGTTATGGTGAGTACATAACTAAATGTTTTCTTGGAAAATTTGCATTGAACTTTGACTTCTCTGTGTAATAACTTTTCTTAGAAAAAATGTATGACATATAGCCATCCTTAATGTGGTATTGCACTAGGGAAGCAAAATGCCACCAGTTCAGACAATAAACCTACTGTTAAAACAATGTTTTGCACTAGGGTAGCGCATGAGTGCAGCCCCAGGGATAGTCTGATTACAAAAATAGCCACAAAGTAAGCAGTGGTTGTAAGAAAAGAGCAATCAACCAAGCACGTTGCAGTCAAGCCTTCCAGGGTTAGGTTTTGTAATGCCATACAAGGGATTTTATTTAAGCTGGGAAAGAAGCACTGGGCATACAGAATTAACAGCACCCTTTGAACTTTCAGTGTTCTTTCAAGTGGCTTATATTTTCATGTTGATCATTTTCAAAAATAATTATATTAATCAATTCTTTGACTACCTTTCTTATCCAGTTCTGGATGTGTCCTAGATAAAAAAAAAATTTGTTGATGCACTTAAAACTGCTGCTAAGATATCTGCTACAGAAGAATGATGTTTAAAAAAAAAAATATATATATATATATATATATATATATAATTTGAAATGGTACTGATTGCAGCTGTGCCACAGGATAAAACCGTCTTAATTTATATCCAAAACTGTTCATATCACTTACATTGTAGAATAATTACCCATTTCAGATGTTTACTTAACTTGACAGTTTTTGGCTATATAGAAGCCTGTACAAGTCAAACCTGAAAAATAAGTATCTATATTCTTACTCCTTAATATGAAATGCAGGACAGGCTTATAACTGTGATAGTTGTAGCAGTTATTAGAACCCTTATTCTAGTTCACAGTACCAATGTATGGTCTCTGAATGTATAGCATTTAAATACAAGATATGTATCATACTTTTCATTGTTGCAGTTAACTCAGGATATTTTATCTGCAGGTAGCCAAACTAGCTAGCTTGACTTCCAGAGCTGTACCTACTCCAAAGGTTTCATTTAACTCCCGCTTCCTTGTAAGGACATCTGTGGTGTGAGGGGCTGATGCCGTCTTCAGATCTTTCTTGTTGCCCAGTTTACTACTGAGTGGTCTATATCATCAGTTAATTGGTCAGACTGCTCCCAGAAGGGAAGATAACTACTGCAAAAGGGGATTTGCTTATCACTTGTATAGTTATGTCATGGTGAGTTGAGTTTGTAATCTTCTCTAAAATTTAGTAATTGTATTATTTATTGTAGACAGATTCTCCCTAAAGACTTTCCTTTCCTTTGTCTGCCATGGCTTGACCCAAAGTATGTTATTGACATTTGTCTGCATTGTGCTAGCTTCATTTCAAGGACAATCAGAGGGGAAAAATCTGTCTGGGAGGCCATAGCTTAAAAGGGGATTTGTCTGTTTCCAAGCTGCTATGACATCAGCCAAGGTGTCTAGGAACTGTCACTCGAGTCTTGGTGAGTGCATTCATGAGGTGGGCCCTGTTTTTAACAAAATCTCACCAAGGTGACACTGATATATAGACTGTATTTTATATAGCATATATCATGGAATGTAGTAGATTAAAAAATAAAAAATGATAGCTGGCTGCACAAGACAAGAGATAAAAAAAAAAAAAAGTGCCCAGTCCTGGTAGGTGCACTGCGAAAAATGACAGTGTGGAATGCTGAAAATGCAGAAACATTCCTACAGTGGGGCTAGACCAGATTCTTGGAGGAAAGACCCCCCCCCCCACATTGTAGAAGGATGTAGTAATCCACATAAATCACAAAAACTGATAGGCCACAAAAGAGCCATAAAGATGATAGAGTGGACCATTGAGAATAATAAAGAAATTATGCAAGCAGCTCAGAATTTTGAGACAAAGGATATACAAAAAAGATTGAGAGAATTAAAAAAAAATACACGCGCAAGAAAATTTGTCAAAAAGCTTCAAATGCAAATCTGCATTCATTAATACAGCAGATTTATGAAAAACATTATCTAGGGTTGTTTGGAAAAAGAAGCAACTGAGGGGAATGTGAAAATCTTGAGAGTTTTTTGAAAGGTATAAGAAAGAAATATGGACATGGGAATGAAAGAGAGATCTGATATGGTGCAATATTTACCCAAAGCCAAATTGATCGATACAAAAGAAAAGAAAAGCAGCCCCTAAGATATTCAAAGATAAATACAGGCAAAGGCATCCATATATGGAAAATTTCACAATAAAAAAGATCACAAAGAGGGAATGTAGAACAGAGGATTAGTAAAGTAGAAGTTAAAAAAAAAATAGAAGCTGAAGTTGTAGAATACTTGCGAAGTGAAGGATTTAGTGTAGAAAGTATTATGCAGTTTATATCACAGCATGACGGAACAGTGGGTCCCCCAAGTAAGGAGAAGCAGCAAGAGCAGGAGATATCTGAAGAAGAAATATGGGCATGGGAAAGAGATTTAATATGGTGCAATATTTAAGTAAAGGGGAAACCAAAACTAATCAATACAAAAAGAGCAGCACCAAAGATATTTGAAGAGAAATAGAGGCAAAGACATCTGGATATGGACAATTTTAAAATACAAAAAATAAGAAAACAAAAGGAAAGGCAGAAAAGAGGATTAGTAATGGAGAAGTTAAAGAAATAGCAACTGAGGTTAAGGATTGTCTGTGAAGTAAAGGATTTAGTGTAGAAAATCTAACTGATAACACCACAGCAGGATAGAGCAGTGGATCCCCAAACTAAGGCGAAACCAGTGGAGTGGGAAACATCTGATCAGTTGCCCTATGAAGATACTTTGGAGTATTCCATAGGAAACCAGTGTAAATGTTCATTTGGAATTGCACAGCAAAGGAAGGAACAGGAAACTGTGACAACTCTGATGCAGTCCATGTTTTGGAGAGATAGGAGAGATTTGACATGAAAGAACAGTGGATGTCACAGGATGAAACGGAAGGGAATGTGGCACAGGAAAATGCTCTAGAACATACTGTAGCATGCCCTCAAGAAATGGAGAACATAGAATGTACTCTCATTTTAGAAGAAAATGATCTAAGAGAAGAGTTGATTGATTTAATAAGATGGACATATTAATATCAGTGTAAGAAATAGACTACAGAAAGTTACTAAAACCCAAAAAGTTAGTTTGGTAAAACAAATGAACAGTTCATAGAAATTCCTACTGTATAGGAGAATTAAATTGGATATGTAGCTGTGTGGCTAAATTAATAACATAATTTTACCATAAAAATACAGGGCAGTAAGGGAAAGGAAGGGGCGAAAAGAAATGCTATCATGGAAGTATCAAACAGAGAAAACTATAAAGCAATTAGAAGTGTCACTGTTAGAGTACAGAAGAGGGAACAAATTGACAAAACTACTCTGATAGATGTGATAAAAGGAATACACAGCATTGGAACAGATCAGTTTCTATCATGCACTATTACAAGTAATAAAAATAGCATATACAGAAAAACATAGAAGATATAAAGATAAAGGAAACGTACAGAATAAGCAATTTATTGAGGACCCAAAACAGTTTAACAGAGAATTGGGAAACAAGGCAAAAAGAATTGAAACACCACACAAAAAAAAAAAAAAAGAAAAAAATAGATACATTTTGGAGAAATATCTATGAAGATCCCATTGAACATAACAAAAATCCTGAATGGATAGAAGTGTATTAAAAAAAGATTTTCAAATGTACAGGATATGAAATGGGAAGAAGTAATGGCCAGACCGATTGAAATGAAGTTAGGAAAAGTTCCTAACTGGAAACCCCCAAGCCCATATGCAGTACCTAACTTCTGGCTAAAAGTATTAACATCTTTACATGAAGTTTTAACCATGAATAAGAATTAATTATATGTGAACCCTGAACAGAGGCCAACATGGTTAACAGGCAAAACAGCACTCCTACTTAAGAGCGAAACTGCAAGCTATCCTAAACACTATAGACCAGTTATGTGCTTTTCAGTGACATTTAAGCTATTTACTGGAATTGATTCCGACAGTTTATATCACCCCAGATGGGACTCGAACCGACCATTCCTGGCTTAGGAGGCTAGTGCTTATCCATTAGACCACTGGGGTGTAATGGATAAGGCATTGGACTCCTAAGCCAGGGATGGTGGGTTCGAGTCCCATCTGGGATGGTACAGTCTTGATACAAGTGCTGACAATTTATAGTCCTTTAGAAGAAAACTCGGTCGTGACAGCAGTATAAAAGGGTAACAAAAGAAAGTCATACGAAACAAAACATTTGTTAAATAAGGTCATAATGCAGAACTGTAAAAATGGGAAGAATTTAAGTATGACTTGGATAGACTGCAAAAAAAAAAAAAAAGCATTTGACAGTATCCTACACTCCTGGATAAAAGAGTGCTTAAAAATGTATAAGACAACACCCTACACTGATTGATTACATTACAGCAACCATTAAATAGTGGCAAACCACTTTAAGCCATGGTAAAGGACAAATTATTATTTCAGGGATAAAGCATCAAAGGGAGGATATTCCAGAGTGACTGTCTTGTCTTGCCCTTAACCCATTAAGCTGTCTACTTAGCAGATTAGGGCATGGCTACAATTTGGCTCCAAGAATAAAACAGTGTAAAGACTTCTCATCTTCTTTGTGTGGATGATTTAAAACTGTACACTTCATCAGATAAGGAAATGAAAGCACAACTGCAAGTGGTCAAAATTGTTTCAGATGATAAGAATATCATTTGTTCTTGGTAAATGTGCAAAAGCAACCTTTAAAGCAGGAAAACTGCAGCACCAAGAAAACACAAGTGTGGGATAGGAATGTGATACAGAAAAACTTGAGCAAGAGGGAGTATATAAATATTTGGGAATTGATGAAGGATCAATAATAAAACATGAGCAAATGAGAGGAAAAGTAAGGAATATTTTAGAATAAAATTAATACTGGAAACAATGCCAACATCTATGAATAAAGTCCAAGTTATAAACTAATTTGTTCTTCCTTCCTAATTTACAGTTTTGGAGTGATGAACTGGTCCCAATAGGTGTCAGATCAGTTGGACAGGAAAACAAGAATGATGTTTCATGCTTATCAAATGTTTTATAAAAATCCCTATATATTCCCTGTTTTCAAGGAGGTATGGACCTCCTTGAAATTGATTACATGTATAGATCTACAATCCTAGGACTGCATACATATCTGCAGACCTCATAAGACCCAAAGGTAGTGAAAGTTTTAAAATGTGAGGAGAATAAGATGATTTCCCTGTATAATTTAGCAGAAGCATATCAATGTCAAGCGGGAATGGAAATCAAACCAGAAGTATATAAAAACCAGGCAGCAACTGAATTTGCCATAAAATAAAGAAAGAATATAAGGTGAAGGATCAGTTGAGAAGGCAAGAAATATGGGGAATGCATAAATATAGTTGCAAGTACAGAAAACTCTTGGAACAACCTCATGTTGATCAGGATTGAAGGCAGGAATGGTTAAGGAGAGGTAAATTTAAACCAAAAGATGAAAGGTTAATATTGGCAGCCCAAGATAGTGGACTATGTACACATTGATTTACAAAGTCTATTGAATATGTGGGAGAAACAGACAAATGTAGGTTCTGTAAAACAGAACTGAAAATGGTCACACATCTTGTTGCTGGTTGTGATACACTAATGGTGAACTGTATACTGAAAGGCATAATAATGTGGCAAGACCGTTGCATTGGGGATTGTGCAGACATTTATAATATTGAAGTAGCTGAGACGTGTTGGAAACATGAGCCACAAAGCATTATAGAAAATGATGAAGTTTGTATCACATGGGATCACCCTTTACCAACAGTTCAAAAAATAGATATAGTAGCCCAAGAAAAGACAAAAGTAGCACTCATCATTGAAATTGCTACAGCCAGTGACTACAGTGTCTTGTGTACAGAGAGGCACAAAGTCATAAAATACCAGGATTTGCAGGCAGAAATGAGGACAATATGGAAAAATGATACCCAGACAGTTCCAATAGTAGTGGGAGCAATGGGTGTTATAAAATAATTTACAGTTGTACTTGGATATGTTACTGATAAATGTAACTCCATTTGAGTGGCAGGAGGAGTCAGAATTGGGAACATTATGAGTGCTGTGAAGAGCTCTTCTGGCTAACATCAAACATTGGAACAGTCCTAATTTCATGAACTTTAATCATGCTTTGACTTAGAAATTGGTCTATTCCCATCATGGTAATAGAAACAAAAACAAATTTAAAGAAATTAAATGAAAGGAACCTTCCTCTGAAGAAAAAACACTGACACATTGATATGCTTTCATCACTCTAATCTTTGGAGTGGTGTTCACTGAATCTTCTTCTGGTATAACTTGGCAGCAGGTCAGCAAACCATCCAGTTTTGCATTTTCTCCCTAACGGATCACAGAAGTTTAAAAACTTCGAACATCATGCAGCCAAGACCATATGATCAAAGTTTTGAAACTTTGAAACTAAAACAAAAAAAGAATAAAAACTTTTTTTTTTTTTTATGTTTTTGCAGGGGGACAAGCCCTTCTGCACCCTGTGCTAAGTAAATATACCAAATCCAAGATTACACTACACTGAGGAAAATGGTAAATTCCCATTCTGCACTGTGTGGCGATCTCCATTTAAAATTTTCAAGCTTTAAAAACTTCGATCATATGGTCTCAGCCATATAATTTGTTCGAAGTTTTGAAACTTCAGTGATCTGATAGGGGGTCCATATATATGTATATATACATACACACACACATATATATATATATATATATATATATATATACACACACACACACACACACAGGGTCTATGCTTGGGAGCTTCTCATTTGGATGAGTAGTGCTTGGTTTGTACATATTTTGGATCTCTATCCATAAGTGAGAGAAGGTATAAACTGGTGTTTCTCTCTGCCTCAACAGAAGCTTCTCTCCCACAAACTGCTGCTGCTTCTCCTGTTACTAAGAAGTGAGAAGAGTACTAATAAGGATAAATTAAAACATAAGGATCATAAATGGTCATGTAACTAGTCAAGTTCCTTGAGTCCAGCCCTAAAAATGCAGCAACCCTCTGATTGTATTCCCACATTGGAACCCATCACCACGGATCCAGCACTCCTATATTACCAGAGCTGTACTTCTCCCTGATGCCAGTGTTTCCTAGGCTCTGGTCAGCCTTTTTCCAAGAAAGACATGTTCACAGGGCATCCAGCTCCCCTTCCATTGCTTCATCCCTCAGATTGATGCAATCTGAAGTGAATGTTGGTAAAATGATGGGGAAGTTCCTTAGGACCCAAATCCATTTGGAGGTTCTTCTGGCTATGACCCTTGTCAGAATTGCAGGCAGCATACAAACCCTCATCAGATCATTCCACTTTTCCCTGATCTGACCCTCTGACTTTGGGTTCTTAATCCAGGTGCTTCCCAGAATTTGTGTCAGATCCAAGGATTTGGACTTTTTCAACTACAACTGGCTCTGTGAGCCATTCAAGTCTAAGTGATTCAGACCCAAATAAATTTTGGAGCCAGGATGTTGGTGCTGTAGGGTTAGGCTCGACTTTGAAACTTTTGGAGTTGTCCCTTCCCCTTGGGGCTTCAGCACCAGTATAAGCTTCAGAACCTAGTCAGGTGAACCTTCTGGGCCAGTCCCTGGTGGGGTCCTCTGATCCTGCCCCAGTGGCCTCTGGGCCTGTCTCAAATTCAGTCTTCAAGATGGTGCTCTCTTGATCTAGGGAACAGAATCCTTTCCTTGTTAAGATCCCAACCATGCTGCAATGGAGCTCTTTGGGATCTTGCCCTCCCTCCACATGCTGTCATGATGGGACAGGCAGCCCCTCAAAGCCTCGAGACAGTCCACATTGAGGACTCTTCATCAGCTTTAGAGTTCTCCCCAGACCGTCCACTGTCCTATGAGATGTGGCACATTGACTTCCCGCAAAAGTCTTTAGTATAGGATACTGAATTTTATGAGGGAGGGGTTCCCCAGAACTCCCCTTGAGAATATCTTGTTTGATGAGATCCTAGAACTGCTTAGGCAGAAGAGGGCTGTCCACCGAAGTTGCCTCCCAGGAGAAATAGGTATTTCTTGAGACTTTTGGGGTTGGCCGATCTACCTCTTGGGTGTTCTCTCCCACAGACGAGTTGGAGGATTGCATCTCTAAGCAGGTATGGAAGGAACCAGGTGTAGTTGAACCTATCTTCCAGAAGCTGGACAAGTCTTTAGTGTCACCTAAAGACTGAATTATTGGACCAAGGATCCCACAGTGGATTCCATAAGGGTTCTGATGATAACCACCAGACGGAGATCACTGAGGAGAGACCCCCTATGCCCCCAACAGAGTCCAGGGCATTGAACAGATTTGGGAAAGTGGCTAGATGCTTCAGTAGCCTTTGCTGTCAGGGAGCTGAATTATTTGGCTTACATAACATGCTTCTAGAGCGGATTGACTAAGGAGCTATCCAGATCCTTCTATGGGTCTCTGCAGAGGAGAATAAATCTGTCGATTATGCAGATCATTACCCTTCTGCCCCTATCAAATGTGTCCAAGCACCTTATTTCAACTGCTGCAGAGGACACATCAAGAGCAATGGGCAACAGCATAACTGTTAAATGGTATGCCTGGCTGAGTCTCTGCAGTTTTGCTGAAAACTTTATCAATGCCCTATGATGGTTTCACCCTTTTTGGACCTAAAATGAAAGAGACTCTGTCTGGAAGTAAGCAAGATGGCCAAACCTTGTCTGTCATTGGAATACTGTTTTCTACCCCCAGAGGGCCATCTCCAGAAACCAAAAGGGGTGGAAGAAACTGTGGTTCTGCAAGTCCCAAACTTTTTACACCAGTGCTTCTTGTGGTACTTTACTCTATGCTGCACTATTGATGCAGTCTGAGGGTACTTATCCTTGCACCCAGTGACCTGGATGTTCATCACCCAAAATGCTTGCTTGCAGAGGATTATAACCAGAGGCTACACAATTCGCTTTCCCTCCATACTTGAGGAAACTTCCTGATATGCAACCCTCTCAACAGAATGCATCAGCTATAGAGATGAGAAAGCTGCTAGACAAGTAAATTATCCAAGAGGCCCCACCAGACCAGCAAGGATTTGGAATTTACTCAAGGTTCATTTTGGTCTTGAAAAAAAAAATGAGGAACCAAGACCACTCATGGACCTCTGTCACTTTAACCAGTACATAAAATAGATGAAGTTCTCAACCATGGTACAGTTCTTTCTTCCCTTGTTGAGGAATGAGGATTGGATGTGCTCAATAGACCTGCAGGACACACACTACCACATAGAGGTGAACAGAAGTTCCAGGAGATTACTCCACTACCGGCTGGGAGGCAGTCACATCGTTCAGAGCCTTGCTTTTGTTTTTGGTCTAAGGAGAATCTTTATTGAGTTGGCATGTATGACATAGACAATCGTGCATTTATATTGATGAAAACAAACCATATTGACAGTTTTAGTTGACATCACTTATAATATATGCAGTCATTGTCAGTTAAACATTACATCCTGGATTCGCTCCCATGCATTCAGCACATGGGGCAACAAGCACCCTTCAGTACTTGTTTCCATAGCAGGTACAGGTTTTACGGGTTTGGGGTTGCTACCCCAAGGCCTAGCCCTCCTCAGAGGGTACACCACACACTCACACCTAGGGCCAGTTTAGAGTGCCCAGTTCACCTACATGTCTTTGGAATGTGGGAAGAAAGAGGAACACCCAGAGGAAACTCGCATGAATGCAGGGAGGACACCCGAACTGAAAATTGAACCAGATAACCTCTTGCTGTGAGGTGACAGTGCTAACCGCTACACCACTGTGCTGTCCAAACATTACATAGCTCATTCAAATCCCATCTTCTTTTAAACCTTGTTCCTCCTCTGCATGTATTGCTCCCACAAGTCCCATTTTTCCTATGTAATTTGCTCCTACCCTTTTCTGAAGATCCCAATTCCAGTTTTATCTTTGCCACTATATTCACGACATCTAGTAAAGTTGGTTTAGGTTTTGATTTCCATTTTCTAGTAACTGCTTTTTTGGCAGCCACCATCATTAGACTCAGTAAGGCCTTTCTATGTCTAGGCAATTTCCAATTCTGGATCATAGCCCAAAAAAAAATTTCCTTAGTTGCACCAGTTTGCTCACCCAGTATCTCTGACAAAGCAGTCTGCAGGGAATCTTTAGAAGTCTGCCAACTTAGTACACGCCTAGAAAATATGAACTTATGTTGTCAATCTTCATTCTCTCCTCAGCAATTGGATTCAGATCCGATCTGACTCAGCCGATGGTAAAGCTCGCAGCCACCAAATCTCTCTAGCTTCTCCCATACCCAGTTACCTCAGATCTCATTTGCTGCTTCTAGCTATCAGACATGCTGTACCAGTCTCTCTTGGGCTGTGTTAGATAAGTAAAAATTTCTCTGTTTTTCCCAGTTTTTTCAGTTTTTCGTGGCTAATATCTTTATTGTTCTTCTTTCTAGTTATGTTTGCTTTCCCTTTTGACTTCATCATAATTACTGTCATGCCATTGCTGGTATTTACTTTCTTCTTCTCCTTCTCCTAATTTTATTTATTTATTTTTATTTTATTTTACATTTGTTGACCTTGAAAGTCCGACTGGTCACAGGTCAATTTTCAGCAGATGCCCAGGGAGAAAAGCTCCATTTCAATACATGAGCAAGCTCTTAAGAATAGTGGTATTTACATATAAATCAGGCAGACTAACATTAGTAAATATATGACAGTATATAGTGCAGACTCATAGTAAGATGTACAGTTCAGAGGTAGCACATTTCTTAATACATGCAGAATATTGCAGACTTATACATAGAATACATGCAGCTCTTTGAGAACGTATAGATGCACTAGGTTTGAGTGCATTCTTTTCATAGCAGACTTATACATGCCATATGTTAGAGTCACAATTGGACCAGAAACAGGGTGAAAAGCTAGACTTGACATATGGCAGTGTTGAGGGATATAGCTTGTATGCCCGTGTTTACCTCTGAGTGAGACAGGAGCATAGCCAGTTGTTCACGAAGGGGGCTTTAAGGAGTTTTTTAAATTGTGTAGTGGAATTAGTGGATGTTAAGTTTTGCAGGTAGGGAGTTCCAGAGTTTAGAAATGAAGTGGCTAAAGAGAGATTTTCCTGCCTCATTATGTTTGGTAACTTCTAGGAGATTAGGGTGCTAGAGCTCAAGGTTCTTGTGGTGGTGTGAGGATGTAGAAGATGCTGGAGGGCTGGGATTTTGTCTTAGTGGTAGTATACTTTGTGTGCTAGTGTCAGTTGATTCAGCTGGCGTACTAGATGGAGCTCCAACCAGTGTAGCTTTTTCAGAGAGTTACAGTGATGTGCTCTGTATGAAGATTCTCTAGCAAATCTAGCTTTCTTATTGTAGCAGGATTCTAGATTGTGTAGATTGGTTTTATGAAGGTTAGTTAGCACTGGGGTTGCATAGAGGAGGGTAGATAGTAGATGTGTCCTGGCTATTGTGGTTTTGGATTGCTTTGAAAGAAATTGCTTGTTACAATAGAGCAGTCCTAGTTTTTTGTGAACTTTCTTGATAGTTTGCAGAATGTGCAAGTCAAATCTTAGGTGGTGGTTTATTTCAACACCTAAAAGTTTGGTGTGGGTGGTTGGGGTAATTGTAGTTTTGTTATTAGAAGTGATAGTAAAGTTATCTGTTTGGGGGAAGGATCTGTGAGAGCTGAAGAGGAGTGGTTTTGTTTTAGTTGGGTTAAGAATAAGCTGGTGATTGGTGAACCAGGTTTCAGCTAGTGAAAAACATTCTTGTGTTTGGGAGTGGAGGAGTTCAAGTGTTGGGGGCAGCACATATGATAGTGGTGTCATCTGCGTATTGAATTGCTGAGGCCTTAGGTGAGGTGGATGAGAGTTGATTGGTGAAAAGAGTGAAATGTAGTGGGCCTAGGATGTAACCTTGAGGGACTCCTAATGATACAGGCAGTAGGGAGGATATTTGGTTCTGCCA
Organism: Protopterus annectens; assembly: GCF_019279795.1. Taxonomy (NCBI): domain Eukaryota; kingdom Metazoa; phylum Chordata; order Ceratodontiformes; family Protopteridae; genus Protopterus; species Protopterus annectens. The sequence continues at coordinate 1,435,621,259 of NC_056743.1, read as the reverse complement.
TTGTACTGCCTGCTTCCAACCTGATAGCTCTTAAACCATGTGATAGAGGAGATACTGAGGTTCAGGGTAGAGTGAGTGGAGAAGTTTATTGTGGTTTACCATATCAAAAGCATTAGATAAGTCTAAGAATATGGCAGAGACTAGTTGCCCATTATTTCTATGGTGATTAACAGTGTTAGTGAATGATAAATGAGGTGGTGGTACTATGGAAAGTTCTAACGTCATGCTGGTTTTTAGTTACCAAATTGTTTTCTTGAAGGTAATCCATGAGTTGTGTGTATGACCCTTTCTAGGATTTTTGTTAAGGGTGATAGAGTAGCAATAGGATGGTAGTTATTGAGTTCAAAGGAGTCGCCCCCTTTGTGTAGTGGTATGATATGGGAGGTTTTACATATATGGGGTACTTTGCACTCTGAGATGGATCTGTTAATGAGAATAGCAATAGGATAGACTATAGCTACTGCAGCTATTTGGAGGCATTCTGTGGGTAGGTTATCGGCGGCCAGGATGGTGGGTTTGAGTTTTGGGAGGAGTTTTAGAATGGTTTTGATTGATATCAGCTGAAAGCTAAAGTGGGAGCTATTATCTTGTGTTTCATTTATAATTGGTATATTTGTTGTGGTACGGTGATTAGTATTAATTTGGTTGCTAGCTAGGGCTTGGATTGTCTCAGTAAAGTATTTATTGAACTGGATGGGGATGTTGTCTTGTGTGTTTCCTGTTGTAGGTGTGGGGGTGGAAGTTTTCCCAGGTTGTAATACACAGTTGGTTACTGCCCAGAATGTTTTAGGTTTTTTTGCATGTCTTTCTTGTAGATTTCGGTAATAGAAGATTTTGTCAGTTTTGATAGGTTTCTTCGCTCTGTTACGTAGTTCTAAGAAGGTTTATCTATTTGGGTTTTGTTCTTGTGAAATTGTATCCATGCTTTGTCCCTTTCTTTGAGAATTGATCTGGTAGGCTTAGTTAGCCAGGAGGCATATTTAGCTTTTATTCTAGTGGTTCTGTAGGGGGCATGATGGTTTAATGTTTTTATGAAGGTTGCATTAAAGTATAGTACTGCATCCTCAAGAGTTAACTGTTTTAGAGGGGTCCAGTTGCAACACTTTAGGTCACTGATAAAGTCATTTGGGTTAAAGTTCTTTTTCTTCCTGACTTCTCGTGTTACCTGGCTCTTTTGGGGAGTATTGCTTCTCAGTAGGTATGTTGGTTGATGTTCGCTGAGAATGTCTGGCAGACATCCAGGTAGGGATGTGAGGGATGGGTGGGATACAAGTATCCAGTCCAGTATGGACTGGTGTTTGGATCTTTTGCTGTTTCTGGTGGGAGATGTAATAACTTGGGTAAATCCGTGGAGGTTAATATGGGTGAGTGGCTCAACAGTTCTAGCCAAAATCCAATCTATATTGAAGTCACTTAGCAGAATATTCTCTTGGGGGTAGGGAGGTTGAGATCCATTCTAGTAGGTTTTCCATGATTGTGATATGGTTTCCTGGGGCAATGTAACAGCCAATGATATTAATATATTGTTTAGGGTTCATTTCAAACTTGGCAAGGATGAGTTCTACATTTTTGAAGTCTGGGATGGTAATATCAAGTTGCTCAAGGATGAGGTTTTTTTTATACAGTATGGCTACCCCTCTGCCTCTTTTGCCTACTCTGTCTCTGCGAATGATATTGTACCCTGGAGCTGTAATTTCATTATTGTGGATTTCAGGTTTTAGCCAGGTCTCAGTAAGACAATTTCTGGTTTGTGTAGAGCTAGTAGGGAATGGAGCTCATAGACCTTAAGGATACTTCTCACATTTGGATTAAGAAAGAGGAGAGAGGTTGTTTGTCTGTGGAGTAGGGAATTGATTTAATTGGGGTTTGGAGTGCTTGGTTTGCCTTGGCCTGGATTGGGGTGTATGTCCCCACAGCATGTGTTTCTTTTAGTAGGCATAAGTAGAGTTTGTTGGGCTTGATAATTTTAATGTGTTTTAGCTAGGAGTGGGACTTTGTACTGGGTGTAGGTAATCTGTTTAGGTGATAGTCTGTGTGGGAGGGTTGGAAGAGGTATGGAGCTAATTGAGTGTTTGGTGAGGCTGAGTTATAGTTTAGGGTTGTAGATTGCCTGGGGGTGGTTAGGTTGTGGTGAAGTTGGACATGATAGATTAAGGCTGATAGTAAAAGCAGGGTACAGATGGAGATTGTACAGAGTTGGAGTTATGTGGTAAGGAGTACATTGCTTATTATATTAGGGAGAGATGTTAGAGTAGGTGGCACAATACTAGTTCTGCAATGAGGTTTGTAGTAGACTAGTAAAGAGGGCTGATTGGGTAATTGAGTGGTGAGAGATGTTTTGAGGTAATGGAAACGAGTGGTCTATGGCTGTAAATCAAATTGAAATGGAGTGGGTGGGAATTGATGTAGGGGAGAGGAGTGAGCCAGAGTGTAGCAAGGGCCCACTCAGCTGAAGGAGGCAAGAGTCCTAAAAAAAACAATCAGGAGCAGCACTGAGCTTGTGTTCCCAGGTCAGTTTAATCTTGCTTGATCAGGAAAAACACTTGCAATGGTGGGCACAAAATTAGTTAGAAGGACAATGCTTCTGTGTAGACAGGACTGTTATCCATGCACCTGACTGGGATAAATGCAGCTCTATGAATATATATTCCTTGTGCTTTAGTTTCTAACCCTTGTCTTTTTAGTTATTTCTTTTGGGTTAGGTCTAGTGGGAGTTAATTAGCTTTGTGTTACACTACCGTCTAGTGGCCGAGAAGGGGAAGCATGTGCACAAACCATGGTTGCCTAAAACATGAATGGGAAGAAAAATACAGCCAGGAGTAGAGATGGTCCGTGCGGGTGTGCAAGCCAGAACAATAATAGAAAAACAAGGAATGATAAAACAGAGAAATTGTAGGCTAACCGGTTTTAATTATTTTAAACCTACACTTTGTTGAGCTTAGGATATGTCATCTGTGTAGACTACAGGGAGGGTGACACTAATATCCAAGCAACTGTCATCCAAGGATGTTTGGTACAACAGAGAAAGAAGGGCCACCCGTTTCCTTACAGGCGAGTATCCAGGCTGTAAAAGAGGAAAGAAAACATGTAAAAAATAACTGGTCAAAATCCTATAAGGTAAATAGGAGGACAGGTAATGAGCTAGGCTTAGGCAGGGTGTGAGTGGAGGACAGAGTAGGTTAAAGGAATGATAGTCCAGACGTTGAGCAGAGTGGGGTATGTACCACTAAGAAAAAGGGAAATAACACTACCATCAATAAATAGGATGGAGGGAAAAGCAGTAGGGCTAATGGACAAGGCAAACACCTTTAAATACACTCAACACCAATAAATACTGCAAACAGCATAGCAATAACACATCATGTTTGCTTGCACCTTCTTGTATTGAAAGGAAAAAAACTTCTCCGGTGGAGGTAAAAAGCCACAAAACCAGAAACAGCAGTTTTCTACTTAAATGTAACAATGCGGTAATCACCTATGCTGCACACAAGCATTATTAGCAGATGGAAATACAGGATAAACTAACTTGTACTGATGATAATCAGGTTTAGTGTCAGTACTCAGAGATTATATGAACAGCATAATAGTATATTTGTAGCAGATGGAAATACAGGATCTAAATCTTTTTCAGATTCTTCTCAGAAGAGAAGTTCAAAAGAACTGGTCTCAACCCTGGGTAAGAAAAAATAAAGATAACGGGATCCAACAACTTCCATGGATACTACTAAACCCAAACAAGACATTACAGACCCAACAGAGGACTTCCGAATCTTTGGATTTTACCTTATCAGATCAGACAGAACTCTCGGAGACTCTTTATTGTCATCAGACTAGATGCTGGCCATCATTGGACCCAGTTCCTGACAGTCTACCTTTACCATTTTTCCAAATGCCAGCATCCCCCTCTATCTACTCGTTCATCTAGAAGCCTCACAGAAAATGCGGAGATAGTGGTGAGGAAGATCCACCTAGTGCAGAAGCAGATTGCATTTCATTTGGCGCCTACCCCTCTGGGTTGGGTTACCTGACCTTCCACCACACACCTCAAGCAATTTACGATTCAAACGGACAACATGTCAGTTGTCTGATACATCACCAAATAAGGGGAAACCAAATCTTACCCATTGTGTTGAGAAGTTCTCAGGATCTGGTAGTAGGCTATCTCTTCCGACTACATTTTTACTGACACACATTCCTGGGAGATCCAAAGTGATTGCAGACAAACTGAACAGATACATTCTTCTTCCACATCAGTGGTCCCTCAACAGCAAAGTGGTGGACAAGATTTTCTGTCGGTGCAGCCAGCCATGTTGCAGTCTTTTTGCTAGTCCCCTAATCAACAAGTGTAGCAACTACTTTGCCCTCACTGAGGGTTGCTGTACTTCACATTTTGCCCAAGTTTCCTTTATGCCTTCCCACCAACCTCATTGATTCAAAAATTAATGCAGAAAGCTGCCAGTTCAAAGAGCACAGTAATCCTAATTGCCCCCTGTTGGCCTTGACAGATTTGGTTTCCCTTCCTATGGCCTCGTGGTTCAACCACCATGGAACCTAGATCCAACTTTGGACCTTCTGTCTCACCAGACAGGCATGTCACACCTGGATATACCAAACCTCAAGCTGACTGCTTGGCTTCTCCCATTCCCTTAGTAGCCAGACAATGTATGCTTTTATCACCTGTCTGACATATAATTTTATCTTTCCATAAACCTTTGGCAAGAAAAATATTTTCCAGTAAATGGAAAAGATTTGCCCTTTGGGCTCAGTAACACAACCTTGACCCCTTTTCAGCTCCTATCAATCACATTTCAGATTTCCTTGCTCACCTATTTTAAATTGGTGCTATTTCTACCATTAAAGTGCAACTAGCAGCAATTTCAAATTACCATACAGGTTTTAATGGCATATCCATAGCTTCTCACAAATTGAGCAAGGCCTTCTTGAAAGGTATCCTTCTTCTAAGGCCTCCTTTTAAAGACCATACTCCTCCATGGGCTTTAAATTTGATGCTTCTGTCTCTCAAACAAACCATGTTTGAACCAGCTGCTACATGTGACCTTAAATATTTTACATGGAAGACAATTTTCTTGGTTGCCATTACTTCCACAGGAAGAATTTCTGAGATCCAAGCATTTTCTTCTAAACCTCCATACTTGATTTTCCACAAAGACAGAGTGACCTTGCATACCAATCCATCCTTTCTTCCAAAGGTGGTGTCATAATCCCACAGCAATAGAGCTATCAATGTACCAGTGGTTTCCCAAGTTTTCCAACAAAGGGGAATATATCGTGCATTTACTGGATGTTTGTAGGCAATTGCAATTCTATTTCCATAGAACAGAAAAAAAAAATCATGAAAGCTGGCCAATTGTTTATTTCTTTCTCTGAACCAACATTGTGAAAACTAGTTTCCAAAGCTACTCTAGCAACATTTCAACAAATTGCATTTCCTTTGTTTATGCTAAATTGGGTATTTCTCTTACACATCCCTTGAATGTGCACTCTACTAAATTCATGGCTGCTTCCACAGTTTTTCAGTTAAGAATGTCCATGGTCTCCAGACCTAGGGCATCATTTGGTTTAATGGTGCTCATGAATTCCTTCCTTGAGTTCACCCTGGACCAGGTAGCTAGGGACACTGTCACACTTGTCGAGGAAAGAATGAAGATTGAGAACAACAGTTAAAGAGGTTATGTACTTAACATAACATTCCAGCTCTGTTGTTGATCTTCATTCTTCCTCAACTCCCCTCCCACCAACCCCCATCCTGTGGCTTCTGGAGGAATGAAAATTTTCATGATCTCTGTATATTTATTTTTATATATGACTTTTGGATATGGCTTTTCCATAACTCTTCTAATCTTTCTAAGCTAAAGTAGCAGCAAACAAAATCTGAGGTAATTGGATAGGTCCATTGTGGGTAAGGGAGAAGCTCGAGAGAGTTGGCATTTGCGAACTTTAGCATCAACTGAGTTGGATCATATGGATTGAATCCAAACCCACTTGCTGAGGAAGAATAAAGATCAACAACACAGATGGAATGTTATGGTAACTACATAACTTCTTTTCTCCAGATACCTCTTTCTACCCCATCACACCTCCAACATTTGCTGTCTACCTGAGGAAAAATTCTTTGGAATCTACTTGGAGTATAAAAATATCTATGTAAACACTACCAAGTGAATATCATAAGTCTTCTAGACTTTGTTGCATAGTTGGAAGATGTACATATATCCCCCCATTGCTTCTTTGTGAATTGCTTTACCCAGTCTCTCTTCCCAATCCTTTCTAACCTCCTCTGATTGATTCTTGTAGTTATCATGCAATATTTTATCTGTTGTACTAATTATTCCTTTTTTAACAGCAGCTTCTGTCCTAGATTCTAATAAAAACTCTACCAGAGCTGGTCTTTTGCTTAGAAGCCCCATATTTCTTTCTCTTTGCCTATACTCTTGTATCAGTCCTTGATGGGGAAGTGGTGTTTATCAAAAGTGTGGCAGTGGTTGCATCTCTTCTCAGGCTGTTTGGATTCTGGATATTGCCATACCTAGATGACTGGCTTGTAACCATAGAATTAATTGGAGCACATTTTGGATAAAACATTTTAGATAGCCAGACTACTAGAATCCAAAACTACCATACTTCAGCAACTAGCGGTAGCAGTACTGTCCCATCAGAAGCCCTTAGCAAGGATGATTTTGCATATTTTCAGCTTAGTGGCTACCATTACCCTAGCTCCCCTAGTCAGATTTTATGAGGGTGCTGCAAGGGACCCTCAAAGTTCAGTGCTCAGTCAGATGTCAACCCATGAGTTTTCCAGTGTCTCTCATGAGAATTTGCAGATGGCATAATGGTAGCTAGAATCTCCAATTGTAATTCTGGGTCAGATTTGTCCTCCACAGGTCACACTGACCATGAATGCTTCTCAGATGGAGTGGGGAGCATTTTTTGAGAATGACTCTCCAAGGCACATGGTTCCCATCATAGCCCAATCTTCACTTTAATATCCTGTATATGAGGCCAGTCCTACTACATTGCAGGCCTTTCAAGATTTCCTCCTCAAGGTTGTGATGTCTGTTCATACAAACAGTATGTCAGTAGTCTGGTGCAGCAACAAACAAGGAAGAACCCATTCTTCCCCATTGGGTCGAGAATCCACAAGGATATGGCAGTGAGTAATGATCTCTCAACACTTTCTGATAACATTGCAATACCGGGAAGTCCAGAGTACTAGTGGAGAGGTTGATCAAGTCTATCCTTCTTCCTCACATGTTGTCCCTCAGTCTGGCAGTGGCAGATTAGATTTTAAGCCACTGAGACAAATGATGCTGTAACCTCTTGGTTTCCCCTGTTAACACCAAATGCAGCAGGTACTTTTCAATAATCCCCCAAGATTAGTAGCCCACAATGGATGCTGTGACCAACACTTGGCCCTTGCTTTCCTGTATGTTTACCTACCCACACTTTTCTTTCTGGACTTTTATGCAGAAAAGCAACTTGGAGCAAGAAAACAGCACTACTTTTGCCCTCTTCTAGGCCTCAACAAGCGTGGTTAACCTTCCTCTGGTCTGTTCTTCACCATCCCTGGTTCTTGGATCATGCTGCAGATCTTGGCTGTCAGCCTTCCAGGAAGCCTTACCCAGACATACAAACCCTAAAGTTGACATGGTTTCTGTAGTTCTGATGATGGTTACAGTCCAGGCTGCCATCTCAAGTTGTACACATTCTGACTTCTTCACAGAAACCTTCAACCAAGAAGATTTACAAAAGGAAATGGGAATGCTTTTCAATCTGGGCTGCTAGTAGGAATTTGAATCCTTTTTCAGCCCCTGTCCCATCCATTTTTGAGTTTCTGGCTTCTTATTTTCTCAGTGGATCTAGTTACTTTACCATCAAAGTTCAGTTGGATTCTATTTCCAGTTTTCACATTGGGAAAATCAATTATCCATTACTTTACTGAAATTATCTATGACCTTCTAAAGGAACACATTTCTACTGTGACCCCCCCCCACCCCCCAATAGTTCCTGTTCACCCTTGGGATATTACCATCCTTCTACAGACTTTGACAAGACCCCTTTAAAACCTGCAGCTGTAGTTAATTTGAAATATCTTTCCTGGAAAGCCTTGCTTTTTGTAGCAGTTACATCTGTAAGAAGAGTATTTGAGCTCCAGTTTTTCTTATAAATTTCCTCATTTGGTTTTCCACAAGGATAGATTCACCTTGAGAACAAATGCATCCTTTTTTCCTAAGGTAGATTCTGAATCATCTCTCAACCAGTCTTATCAACCTCCCTGTTTTCTTTCCATGCTTTGCTATAATAAAGGAGAGTACATGCTACACCTTCTGGACACGTGTTGTCAACTCATGTTTTACTTGTACCATACTAATAATATCACAAAGACTCACCATTTTTCTAGCAAAATTGGATAAAGTATTGTCTAAGGTAACTCGTTCTTGCTGGCTAGCTGTATATATTTCCCATGTTGATAAGAAGGGGTTTTGCTTGCCTGCTTCTTCCATGGCTCATCTTACCAGGTCATTTGCTACCTCCACTGCCTTGATGGAATTTGTCTGCAGCTACTTGATCAAATGGCCATACCTTCTTCTCACTACAAGTTGGACTTGCAATCCAGGTCTGGAGCTTCCTTTGTTTCAGCTGTCCCTTGAAATATATATCTGAAGTTGTTAATCTTCTTCCTATTCATCACTGATGGGGCTCGGAACCGAGTCAGCCTTATACCAAGCTCGCATGCACCAAAAACTCTTGAGCTAAGCTGCTACCCACAATGCCCTTCACTCAGTTACCCCAGATCTCATTTGCCACACAGCCATATAGCAGCGTTTCACCGAGCTCTCCAGCTTAGTGTTGTATTTTTCTGTCAAAATATTATTTTTTTCTGATAACTTACTCAGCTCTACCCACTGGTATCTCTTTTCTCATACCATTGTTGGTATTTGCCCTTTTTACCCTTGTGGTATTCTCAATACCATTGTTGGTATTTCCCCTCCTTTCTATCTCTACCTTTCCTTTCTAGATAAGCTTTGTTTACTGTTGATATATCTGAAATGAAAGGGACAACAGGGTTTAAACATTGCTCTTCTTGCAATGGTAAACTCCCTAATAGTGATCTGCATAAGGAATGTGATTATTGTTTGGGGGCTCCGCACTTGGCAAAACCTCCCTGTGACACTTGTGCCAGTTTGTCAGTGGACGCTGAATGAAAGATGAAATAAGCTAATTCTCAAAGGCCTACTTCCTTCTCTAAGGCTATTTCTGTGTCGGAGGTCTCAACCCCTCCATCTGTGGACAAACATGTCCTCTTTCTGACCCCTCTTCACCGGTCAGTGATGGGGGCAAGCCTCATAAGCATAAGGCCCATAAGACTTCTGAGGATAGAATCGCCTCCTCTGTTCCGACCACCTTGGCACTGAGTTTGGCTCCAGTGGTTCATACGGGAGTTGCCATGATCACCTCATCAATGCCAATCCCAGCACTGATGACTACAGCTCCCACTGTGATTTCTGCCCCGGCCAGTTTACCTGCCTCTACCTCTGCACTGACATCCCCCATCTCCTCTCAGATGTCGGTTCCGACAGCCTCTTTGGAGCCACTATTGACCTCCACCCAAGCTGTGACTTTGGCTCTGAGCCCGTTCTCAGCCCCGATTATTCTCCTTTTACCAGTTTCTAAACTGGAATCCTCGGTGCCGATTTTCACTACACCATGGACCCAGTACTCCCCATCCTACGGCTCCATTTGTCTGACAGGCTTTTAGCTCCTTTTTGGACCAGCTTGAGTCCACCAGGAGCCTCTCTGAGTTGGATGTGGTGTGCCTCTTTGATCAGCTGCTGACTGCCAGGGGAATTAGACTTTCCTAGAACCCATCCCACTACGGGTTTTGGGTCCATTGCCCTGGTGACCCCGACATATTCTCCTCCCTTGGACCCCTCGGTTCTGAGGCTCAGATTTCCGACATCTGCAAGAAGACCCCTTTACTTGGCACCAACAATGACCATGTCTGAGGCTCCGAGGCCCCTTTGGGTGTCTGTTCCATCGGAACCCACCCTTTCTCAATCTCATGCTTGGGGGGGATGGAGCCCTCGGTTCCGGCCATGACTCAAGTTGTGTCATCGGTTCCATCTTTGGGTCTGAGGGTGACTCCCTCCCCGGTTTTGCTTGAGGCTCCGTCTCCAGGAGCGGACCGCATGGAGCGGGGTGCGACTCCAAATCCGAAATTGTCTTCTTTGGTTCCGGGCTCCCATTCCTCTTCAGACGGGCCTGCTTTCTGGGTGATGGAGAGGGTGCTGGCTTCGAACAATCCTCCTACATCAGACCTACCACCTGTGCCCTCTGAGCTGCAGGTATCAAAGACCCACCCCCCCCCCAGGACACAGAGAGCGCAAGACCCAGGAGATGCTCCCACTGAAGAACCCCCTCGGAAACAGACATGTAAGAGGAAACACATGGACTCCCCAGAGGAGTCCCTCACGGAAGATACAGACTACATAGATGGGGAAGGGTCCCCACGGTCACCCCTGACGTCTCATTTGGAGGCATGCTGGAAATTTTGAGGCAGAGGGGTGACTGGAAGTCCTCCAACCCTTCCTCGGAGGAATCCATATTCCTGCAGGCCTTCCACTCTCGGCCCTTTACTTCGTGGGTGACCCCCCCCTGCCGATGAGTTAGTCAAGCTAATCCTGCAGCAGGCATGGAAGAATCTCAATACCATTGAGGCCATTCCCCGAAGATCAGATAAGATACTCTCCCCTCCAGAGGATCAGCCCCATTGGTCTAGAGGTTTGCCAGTAGACACTATGGTGGTGGCGGCGGTGGCTATGAAAAAGGACCTTGTGGAGGAAAGTCCTGCTGTCCACCCACCCAACAAAGAGTCCTGGGCAGTGGACAGGTTAGTGAAGCGAGTTTCTGCTTCAGCGACCTTTGCTGTCAGGTCTCTGAACTTTTTGGCACATTTTACGAGGCTCCAGAGAGATCTCATCACCAAGCTCTCTGGAACCCTCGCTGGTCAAGTTTTGGACGGGGCACGTGATAAAGTTGCTTCCCAACTTGCCACCCTAGAGTCAATTTCCAACTCGTCCATGAGATTGCTGTCCCACACAACCGAAGGGATGGCTGAAGCTGCAGGTGCAGGCGTAGTTATGAGATGCCATGCCTGAATGCGCATTTGTGACCTCGCAAACTCCTTCAAGTCTTCCTTTTTAAACACCCCTATTGAACCATCAGCTCTGTTTGGTTCTAAGATCAAGGACACATTAGCCAGGTGTGAATAAGATGGGAAGACCTTGTCTGCCATGGGTCTATGTTTTTCCAAACCTCAGCGCTGCTTTTCCAGGAACCAGAGAAGTGGAAAGATATGGCCCAAAAAGTCTCAAGCTCCTTTCCATGAGGCACATGGTGAGGACTCCCCCAGGGGCAGAGGGGCTTCCAATAATGGAAGATGCCCCTTTTGGGGCAAAGGGGGTCCCTGAAATCAGGACTCCAGGGATTCTTTCTTGGGATGACCATATCAGCACTCCTGAAGTGCTGCCCAATTGCTTTCCTCTGGAAGCAGTCTGGGCTAATTTCTCTCTGCACCAAGCTGCCTGGCATTCTATTACAAACAATCAGTGGGTGCAGAGAATAATTTCCAGAGGTTATCACATCCCCCTAATCTCTTACCCAAGACCTCCGAAATCCCTTCCCAATGTTCCACCCAGTCAAAGGGAGGAGGCAGCTTCAGAAATAAGAAAGCTGCATCAAAAACGAGTCCTCCAACAGGTTCCCCCAGACTAGTGCAGATCCGGGTTTTTTCTTTTTAGTGCCAAAAAAGAGCGGTGACTGAAGGCCCATTTTGGATCTCAGCCAGCTAAATAAATCAGTGGTTCATACCAAGTTCCGCATGGCCATGATTCAAGTCATCCTCCCATTTCTTTGGGAGGGGGTGTGGATGTGCTTGATAGACCTCCGGGATGTGTATTACCACATCAAAATGGACAAACGCTTCAGGAGTCTCCTTCACTTCCAGCTGGGAGCCAATCATTACCAATTCAGAGCCCTGCCATTCGGTCTCTCGACAGCCTCCAGAGTGTTCATGAAATGCCTAGCAGTGGTGACAGCTCATCTGAGACTTCAGGGATTCCAGGTGTTTCCGTATTTAGATGATTGGCTCCTCTCCGCCTCACCAAGCACATCCTGGTTGAGGTCCTCCGCTACACTCTAGCACTAGCGGAATTGCTGGGCATCACCATTCACTGGGAAAAATCTAATCTTCATCCCACACAATTGGAATTTATAGGGGCAGTATTCAACACTCAAACATGTCTGGTCTCTCTTCCCCCTCACAGGCTTCAGAGATTAAGGGCACAAGTACAAGTGATACTCTGTCGAAGGAAGGTGTCTGCAAGGGAAGTTCTTCAGGCTCTGGGGTCTATGGCGGTGGCCATCCCAATTGTTCCCCTAGCCAGATTACATATGGGACTACTACAATGACTCCTTCTGTCCCAGTGGATATCCAGTCTTCATCCCCTGATGGGTGGGAGGTTGGCATAATGGTTAAAGTGTTAACCTTATAGACACAGGGTGCAGGGTTTGATTCTGACATGGGGTAATTGGCTAGGCTTATAGTAGCCTACATGGTGAGTTAGCCTAGTCCTAATCTATGACCCTGAGCTCACAGAGTCTCATCACCAACTCCTGCAAACAAGACCTCCTCTGGTGGATGAGTACAAATGAAAATCTTTGTTGTCACCCCTTTCAGGCTCCCCAGCACAGCACCATGGTGACCACGGGTGCTTCCCTGATAGGGTGGGGGGCCACTTCCAGGGAAAGTCAGTCCAAGGCACATGGTCCAGCATAGAGGTCAACTTGCATATCAATATCCTGGAGTTAAGAGCTGTGCTATTGGCATTGCAAGCATTACATCTGCTCCTTCCATCAGGAATGATTGCTATCCAGTCAGACAACATGTCCGTCGTCTGGTACATAAACAAACAGGGAGGGACCAAATCCTATCCCCTATGTTGCAAGGTCATGAGAATATGGCATTGGGCGATAGCTTCCAACCACTTTCTGATCGCAACGCATATCCCAGGGATCTCCAACGTGATTGCGGACAAGCTGAGCAGATGCATCCTCCTTTCTCATAAGTGGTCTCAATCCGAGCATGAGAGCAGAAATCTTCAGCCGTTGGGGCCAGTCATGTTGCGACCTTTTCGCCTCCCCCTCAAACACAAAATGCAGCAGCTACTTTGCCCTCTTTCCCCCTCACAGAGAGTCACCGAGAGGCACTTTGACTCACGATTGGCACGCAGGTCTCCTTTATGCTTATCCTCGGATACCTCTCTTTTTAAGGTAAGCTATTCAATTGAGAAGCAAAGTGATCCTCATTGTCCCTTTCTGGCCTCGTCAAGTGTGGTTTCCCTTCCTCCGACCTCACCTGTTACAACCTCCTTGGATCCTGGATACTCCTCAGGATCTCCTATCTCACCCACAAGGGCTGACTCCCCCGAATCTATCCACTCTCAAGCTGATGGCTTGGCTTCTCCATGTCCGTTAGTTGCCAGGCAGGAAATCCTCTCCTCATCTGTCCGTGATATTATTCTGGCCTCCCATAAACCATCCAGCAGAAAACTTTACAGGGACAAATGGAAAAGATTCTCTATCTGGTCACATCAGATGCTAAATCCGTTTTCAACTCCTGTAGCTACTATTCTTCACTATCTTTTTGAGTTGTTTGACAGTGGTGCATCATCTTCCACCATTCGACTCCATTTAGCAGCTATTTCCAACTTCCATAATGGTTCAGATGGAGTCCTGCTTATTTCCACCCGACTTTGCAAGACCTTTCTCAAGGGAATTTTCCATAGCAGACCTCCTATCAGGCAGCTGGTGGAGACACGGAATCTATCCCGGGTTCTCCAGTCTCTCTCTCTACCCCCTTTTGAACCTGCTGCGACATGTGATCTAAAATTCCTGTCTTGAAAATCCTTGTTTTTGGTGGCGGTCACTTCAGAAAGATGAATATCTGAGTTGCAAGCCTTATTCATCAAGAGCCCCTATCTGATCTTCCATAAGGACAGAGTATCATGTCGTACTAATACAGCCTTTCTCCCCAAGGTGGTTTCCGACATCTGTATTAACCAGTCCATTGAACTCCCTGTATTCTTTACAAATTATTCAAATAAGGGAGAATACTGCCTTCATTCATTGGATGTTCATAGACAACTACATTTCTACCTGGACAGAACTAAGTCCTCTTGCAAGTCGGACCAACTTTTCATTTCCTTTTCTAGTCCTAACATGGGGTGTGCAGTATCTAAAGTTACTTTGTCAAAATGGCTCAGTGATTGCATTACCTTCTCATATTCACTTACGAATGAATCTAAGCCTGCTCAAATCAAAGCTTACTCAACTAGGGCTATCACAGCGTCTGTTGCCTTCCACTCCAGAGCCTCCATGGATGACATTTGTGCAGCAGCCATTTGGGCTAAACCCCATACCTACATCAAGCATTACAAATTGGATCTGATCTCCAGGGGAAGAGTGGCCTTTGGCTCAGTGGTTCTTAGGAATGTTCTTCCATAAGGGTCACCCAGGTTCTCCAAGTAGCTTGGGATTCTGTCCCATCAGTGATGAATAGGAAGGTTAGCAACTTCAGATAAAGAAGTTATGTCTTACCATAACGTTCCATCTGAGTTGTTGATCTTCTTCCAGTCATCACACCCTCCCACCGGCCCCCACTGAAGGCTCCTGGTGGATCTTCTGGGTCTTTGTGGTGTTTCAGGGTTTCTGCGCAGAGATGGCCTCTGACTTTCTGTATCTTCTATATGTTGCATGCAAACTCAATCTGAGGTAACTGAGTGAAGGGCATTGTGGGTAGCAGCTTAGCTCAAGAGTTTTTGGTGCACGTGAGCTAGGTATAAGGCCGACTCAGTTCTGAGGTCTCTTAACCAAACCCATCAGCGATGACTGCAAGAAGATCAACAACTCAGATGGAGCATTATGATAAGACATAACTTCCATTGTACTTCCCAAAGACTCTGTCGAGAAACAATTAGAAGAAAACAACATCTGATATGAAAGTTATGTACTTGACATAATGATACTTGCATGTCTACTACTTTCCTTCCACCAGCTAACATTTGCCTTTAGTTCTGGAGTGATCACACTAATAGTTCCAATGGCTTGGCCAAGTACTCTTCAAGCTCTGGGTAAGGGATTATTGCTTTATCTGCAATATGTCTTATGATGATACAGTATCTGTTTTATTATAGGGTAAGGGCAAACTTGATCTAAGGGATTATAGGTAAGGATAGGAGTCTGAGCCTTGGATCCAAAGTTTGAGAGTGGCTGAAGTCAAATCCAATAATCCATTGAGGAAGAACAGATATAGACCACATGGATCTCTCATTATGGTGAATGCATAATTTCAATTTCTACACTACTCTTCCTTGTGCCAAGAAAATATGGCACTTTGCGACCCATACAAATTTTTCCAATCAAAACATGCTCGTCATCATCCTAAAGTTCAAAATGGTAATGCAGTAAACCACCTTTCTTCTAATATCCACTCAAGTCTTCATGTTCACATTAGGTCTGTGATGTGCAGACTGACGATAATAATGTGACTTCCCTCACTATCCTGGGTCAGTAAATAAGGAACATCAATCCTGACTACTAACTCCATTGTGAGACTGTCACTTAAACAGGAGTAATATTTCACAATTTCCCCTAAGAGCACAACACGAGCATGCTCTATAACCTGGGACTGGACTGTATATGTCTGTCCACCCTTAATGTAACTCATTATTACACACTTCAGAGCGATGTGTCCCCATTTAAGACCACTGATACTCACACTTAAATAAATGAAATCTCACGCATCCAAACACTTCTGAGAAGATTTCCAGCTGTGTCCCTTACTCAAAATAATATAATACCATGCTGCCACCCATCAGTGTCACATGCCCTTTCAAAGGGATGTCCAATTATTTAAATTAAATATTAAAACAAATATCAAATGACCTAAAGCAGCCAGGCTTTCAGAGTGGACTGGGAAGTTATCAAAGCAATAAGCACTCTAAAATAACTAAAGAAAAAATGATTGAACAGCCACAATGTAAGTTAATAAACATATTTAATAATGAGCAAAATGATTAAAATATAAATAGTAATTTCCAATAAAAGATCTCTGTCACCAGGAAAATGAAATCAATACTGCAGGATAGAAATCCAACATTTTGAAAAACAAATTAGTTATTTTCCTGTCTGACTAAAGAACACTGTCCCTAATTTAAACAAAATTATCACAACAGAGCAAAGGCAGGCTTGCAGTTCTTGGTGAGTCCTTTTGGGTATCCACTGCACAGTACAACTGATAACTGCAACTGACAACAACTGTCTTCAGCAGGCTCTTTTATAGATGAGCTGAACTGTCAGAACTGTTCCAGTTCTAATTTTCATTTCATATTTTGAAAATCAACTAACAGCTGATCTGAAGTAGTTAACTTCATTTGGTCTGCAACCTGTAGGGTATCAGATCTGTCCTCTGATCTGAGCCGGCAGCTTTACCTAGCTAAAAGATCTGAGCTCGTAGCTCCTCCCCTACCCATAATCCCCCGCTACACATCCCCCATCCGCAGATCTAGTTTGCCGCGGCTTATAGCAGCTTCTAGAGATGAGCTCTTAGGCGTGGGTGAGAGTTTTCCAGTTTTAAAAAATACCTTTAAAAATCGTTTTTTCTAAAATTTCTTTGGTGTGTGTGTGTATTGTTTAGTCCCCTTTAGTGGCTAATATATTTAGAGTATTTTTGTTATGGTAATTTTACTTAAATTCCCTCCCCTAATGCGTGAGTGTGTGGTGTGATGGCTGAAGGGCCTAAAGCCATTTTTTCTAAATGCACTGAGTGTGGTCATAAGCTGTCCCCAGCCGATGGCCACACTCAGTACATTATTTGCCTGGGGGTGGCCCATTTATCCACCAGCTGCCAGGTTTGTGTGGCTTTCAACCCCCGGGCTATCAGGGATAGGAGGAACAAGCTAATCCTGCTGGGATTGTTGCCCCCCAGATTCTTCTTCCTCCTCTCCCTCTAAGGCACCGGTCATGGCTGCAGCTCCCATGCCTTCCAATCCCCCTCCCTTGTTGGGGACTCAAACTCCCTCTGCTTCTCAGGGTGAGGGGGACTCTTCTTCCTCTTCAAAAGAAAAAAGGAGAGATAAGGACCGGCACCGGCATAAAAGGTGGGCTGAGACTTTTCCTCAGCCCCACCAGCGAAGGTAGCTAGTCCCACTAAGAGGGCCTCTGGTTCACCTCATTCTCGGTTCTGTTCTCCTTGTTTTTCCCCAGCACCAGAGGAGGAGTACTGGTCTCCCTTGAGGTCCTCGAGGCGGCCTTCCAGGCCTGCTTCTATGACCTCCTCCAGATCCACCAGAAGCTTGACCAACACTGATTTGGACCGGATGATGCGTCGTTTCCTGCAGGCTCAAATGCAGATGGGGTGCTTCAGCCTCCCCCCTCCGGGGGGAGCTCGGCCCCTTTCTTTACCCTGATCGCTCCTTCTCCGACCTGGTTTAGGGTTTTGGAGTCTTCGGATCCATGCCGTTTCGGACCCGGGGAACCGTCGGCGCCGACGGTCTTGATTACTTCGCCGACTATGCCCTCGAGCGTGTTGGATCCTAGCTCTCAGGGCCGAGAGCCGAGCATCGGATCCGTGGGGGGAACTGTGTCTTCGACGCCATTTAGGTCAGAGCACACTTCCCTCTCTGGTCCGACTGCTTCGGCTCCGCTGATCCCTGTATCGGTGCCGAGGGGGCTGCTCTCAGAGCCTGGGGAGAGCAGTTCACCCTCGGTGTTTGTAGTGGAGAGGGTGCTGTTGAGGACT
This sequence comes from Protopterus annectens, assembly GCF_019279795.1. Classification (NCBI taxonomy): domain Eukaryota; kingdom Metazoa; phylum Chordata; order Ceratodontiformes; family Protopteridae; genus Protopterus; species Protopterus annectens. The sequence continues at coordinate 1,435,603,381 of NC_056743.1, read as the reverse complement.
TCCAGATCCCCAGTCCGGGCTGCGGATCCATCCGTCACTCCTGCGCATTTGGGCCTGTCCTCCGTCATCCGGCCACAGAGACAGCCTGCATCGGTGCTCCAGTTGGTTCCCTTAGAGGAACAAGACCCCGTGGGTGAGCCCTCCTCGGATAGCCCCACCGAGGAGGTTCCTCACAAATGGATGTACAAAAGGAGGCACCTGGACTCCCCTGAGTCCCTCACAGCGGACACAGACTTGGAGGAAGGGAAAGGTTCCCCAAGGTCACCCCCTGAGGATATCTCCTTTGGAGACATCATGGAGATGTTGCGAATCAGAGGACGGTGGTCTGCCCAAAAACCTTCCTTGGAGGAGTCTGTGTTCCTGGAGGCGTTTGATGCAGGCCCATCTACTTCTTGGGTGTGTCCCCCCGGCTGACCCCCTGGTGGACTTAATTACCACCAGGGCTTGGAAGGAGCCGGACACTGTGGAGCCAATTCCCAGAAGACCGGACAAGATACTTAGTCCCCCTTCTGATAGGCTGGCATGGTCTAAAGGTTCTCCAGTGGATGCCATGGTGGGTGGCGGCTGCCACCAAGAAGGAGCTAACGCAGAAGAGTTCCTTGGTCCACCCTCCAGATAAGCAATCTCAGACGTTGGACCGCATTGGAAAGCGGATGTTTGCTTCAGCTACCTTCTCTGTAAGGGCGCTGAACTATATGGCACACGTCATCAGACTCCGAGACTTGATTAAGGAATATGCTGGAGCCCCCCCAGAGTACATGGCGGCTGAGGATAAACGCACCTTTTCGGCTCGCATGGCCACTCTGAAATCTATTACTAACACATCTATGCGGCTACTCTCCCATGCCACGGAGGGAGCGGCTAGAGCCAGCGGAGCAGGCATCACTCTGCGGCACCATGCCTGGCTCCACCTTTGCAATTTTGCAGAACCCTTCAAGGCATCCTTCGCGAACAAGTTCTACGCTCTTTGGCAAGACCGTCCGCGACATGCTGGTCCAAAGCGAGAAAGACGGGAAGATGCTGTCTGCCGTCGGGATCCACTTCTCTAATCCCCAACGGTCCTTCTCGAGGAACCAGAGAGGACAAAAGAAGATGTGGTTCCGGAAATCACAGCGGTCCCATCCTGCTTCGGACCCCTCATCCTTCAGAGGCAGAGGACGACAAGGTGGACGCTGGCCCAGAGGCAGGGGGGGGGCGAGGAATCTCTGGTCTCAAGAACCTTTCTCGGAGAGGCCCACGCAACAGCCCTGAGGGCTTACCCGACTGTCCCTCTCTGGAGGCAGTCGGGGGGGTGTCTGTCGGAGCACCTCCAAACTTGGGAGTCCATTACTACTGATCGGTGGGTGCTCCGAATTATATCCAGAGGTTATTCCATTCCCTTTGAGTCTTCCCCCTCCTATGAAATGCCTCCCTGATGTCCCACCCGATCAAAGGGAGGCAGCAGCTTCAGAAATTTTGAAGCTATTAGAAAAAAGAGCCATCCAGCACGTCCCCCCAGGCCAGTCCGGATTTGGAAATTACTCCAGGTTCCTTTTAGTGCCAAAAAAGACAGGGGACTTGAGGCCTATCTTAGACCTCTCATCTTTAAACCTGTTCATTCCCAAAGAGAATTCCGGATGGTTACTCTACAATCTATTCTCCCCTTCCTACAGGAGAACGACTGGATGTGCTCCATAGACCTCAAGGATGCGTACTACCACATTCTAATAGCCAGTCACTCTCCATTCAGGGCTCTTCCATTCGGCCTCACATCAGCCCCCAGGGTGTTCACCAAGGTCATGGCAGTGGTCGCAGCCTACCTGAGACTTCAGGGCATTCGGGTCTTTCCATACCTGGACGACTGGCTCCTCACCGCCTCCACCAGGCATCAGCTCTGCTCTACCAGGGATTATACCCTAGCTCTTACTCAGCATCTGGGTATTATTGTAAACCTTCAAAAATCATTCCTTCATCCTGTGCAGGTTCTGGAATTTATAGGGGCCAAGATAGATACACGCCACTCCAAGGCCTTTCTAACAACAGACAGGTTACGCAGCTTGTTTCTTCATTCATGTTTTGGCAATTCTCCAGTCCCCAGCCCCACCTGCGGAATTAGTCCTGAGAGCTTTGGGCTCCATGCCGGCAGCCATCGGTCTGTCACCCTTTGCGCGACTGCGCATGAGAATTCTTCAGTGGACTCTTCAGGTCCAGTGGTCACTTTTACTGCACCCCTTGAACACCCTGATTCCCTTAAGCAGGGTTTGCAAGGACTCCCTTCTCTGGTGGCTTCACTCCCAGGAGCTGCAAGAGGGGAGACTTTTTCATGCCTCAGCCCCAAGCCATGTTGACTTCTTGCCTCGGGTAGGGGGGGCATGCTATGGGCAGAACCGCCCAAGGCACGTGGACTCCCTCAGAGGCTGTTCTGCATATCAATGTTCTGGAGATGAGGGCGGTGCTTCTGGCATTGCAAGCTCTACAATACCTTCTTCCTCCGGGAACTATTGCAATTCAGACAGACAACATGGCTGTAGTCTGGTACATCAACAAACAGGGAGGAACCAGATCTTATCCTCTTTGCCGAGAGGCTGTGAGAGTTTGTGAATGGGTGATCTCCACCAACCGCTTTCTGGTAGCAACGCACATTCCAGGCCGGACCAACATCCTAGCAGACAAGCTAAGTCACTTGATCCTCACACCGTACGAGTGGTCTCTGTTAGTAGCAAAAAAAATCTTCCTCAAATGGGGGTCTACCTTGATGCAATCTTTTTGCTTCTCCATCAAACACAAAGTGCAGTGAATTTTTCACTCTAATTCCCCCAATAGGGGAGAACCCCAGAGACTCTCTGGTTCATGCTTGGCCCGCCAGTCTCCTTTATGCTTATCCCCCGCTTCCGCTCATGATGAAGTTCCTGCAGAAAGCCCATCGGTTGGGGAGCAAGATAATCCTCATAGCCCCATTCTGGCCTCGCCAGATCTGTTTCCCTTACCTGCGGTCTCACAGTGTAGTTCCTCCTTGGATCTTAGATCCCATTCCGGATCTAATTTCTCATCCTGTGGGATTACAACCCCCAAACCTGGGCGACCTCAAGCTCACGGCTTGGCTGATCCAGTTCCGCTGATAGCAAGGACTCCCGGTATCTCGTCACCAGTGAAAGCTATTCTGATAGCAGCACACAAACCATCTACCAGAAAAATCTACAGTAGTAAATGGAAACACTTTTCCATCTGGGCCAAAGACAGGGGCTTAGACCCCTTTACTGTCCCTATTCCGACGATTCTTGATTTTCTGTCCCATATCTTTCATCAGGGAGCCAGTGCATCTATGGTTAAAGTACAGTTGGCAGCCATCTCTCATTTTCATGTTGGGGATGATGTAGGATCACTGGCATCCACCAGGATTTGCAAAACTTTTTTAAAAGGCGCCTTTCTGTTAAAACCGCCAGTTAAGTCTGCGGTCCCACCATGGGACTTAACATTGGTTCTACAGGCTTTGACAGGCCCTCCTTTCGAACAGGATGCTTCTGCTCAGTTGAAATTTTTATCTTGGGAAACAGCCTTCCTGATTGCAATAACTTCAGCAAGGAGAGTGTCTGAGCTTCAAGCCCTCTGTATGAAACCCCCTTACCTAATATTTCATAAGGACAGAGTTTCTCTCAGGACTAATCCTTCCTTCCTCCCTAAAGTAGCCTCTGAGTCGAATATTAATCAGTCTATTAATATGCCAGTGTTTTTCCCCAATTTCCAGAACAAAGGGGAATACACATTACACAAACTGGATGTACATAGACAACTGCATTTTTATTTGCACAGAACAGCAACCAACCGCAAATCTGATCAATTGTTTGTGTCCTTTGCCAAGTCTTCTTTAGGTAAACCTATTACCAAAGTTACATTACATTCATTCAGGCCTATTTAGCTTCAAACAAATGGGTACCTTTGGGAATCCAAGCTCATTCAACCCGATCCATAGCTACCTCTGCAGCGTTCTGGTCTAGAATCCCTATAGATGACATATGTTCAGCAGCTACTTGGTCCTCCTCTCATACATTCATTTCCCATTATAAATTGGATATGATATCCAGAAGTAGGGCTTCCTTTGGCTCCGCTGTGCTCTGGAATATTCTTCTTGAGGGCCGCCCAAGGTTTCTAGATAGTTGGGGACTCTGTCCCACAGGTTGCAGACCAAATGAAGTTAACTACTTCAGATAAAGAAGTTATGTACTCACCATAAAGTTCCATCTGAGTAGTTAACTTCATTTGTCTGCAACCGACCCCCCCCCCCTCCATTCCCCCTAACCAATTTCGTGCTTCTTAACCATGGGATAGGATTGCTCATTCTGTTAGGCAGTAGGTTACTGGCCTCTTTCGAGGGTCTTGTGGAGTCTTTATAGGCAACCTCGATCTGAGGATGGGGGATGTGTAGCAGGGGATTATGGGTAGGGGAGGAGCTAGGAGCTCAGATCTTTTAGCTAGGTAAAGCTGCCGGCTCAGATCTGAGGATGGATCCGTTACCCCACAGGTTGCAGACAAATTAAGTTACCTATTCAGATGGAACGTTATGGTGAGTAGATAACTTCTTTTTTCCAAAAGTTCCTTTCTGTCTTTCAGCCTCTGAAAGTAACACACAGCAACTGTCAACATTCTGATGACATCATCTGCAGATCAGCTGATTTTGAGACTGTCTGCAGTTAGAATCTTCACAAATATGCACAGTTAGAAATGTAAAGGAACACTGTTCAAGTCTTTAAAACATTCTGTATAGACTATAAATCAACATGTAAGGACTTATTTACAGTATCATAGCTTGTCATGCTGCCATATAATCATCTTCTTCTTTTGGCTGCTCCCATTAGGGGTTGTCACAGTGGATCAACTGTTTCCATTTCTTCCTGTCCTCTGCATCTTGCTCTGTCACACCAACCACCTACATGTCCTCTCTCACGACATCCACAAACCTTATCTTAGGCCTTCCTCTTTTCCTGTTACCTGGCAGCTTCATCCTTAGCATCTTTTTCCCAATATACTCTGCATCCCTCCTCAGCACGTGTCCAAACCAACGTAATCTTGCCTCTCTAGCTTTGTCTCCAAACCTTCCAAACTGGGCTGACCCTCTAATATACTTATTCCTAATCCTGTCCATCCTCGTCACACCCAGTGCAAATCTTAACATCTTCAACCCTGCCACATCAAGCTCTGAATCCTGCCGTTTTGTCAATGCCACTGCCTCCAGCCCATATAACATAGCTAGTCTCAGTACCCTCTTGTAGGCCTTCCCTTTCACTCTTACTGGTACTTGTCTGTCACACATCACTCCTGACACTCTTCTCCACCCACTCCATTCTGCCTGTACTCTCTTCTTCACCTCTCTTCCACACTCCCCATTACTCTGAACTGTTGATCCCAAGTATTTAAATTCATCCACCTTCGCCACCTCTACTCCCTGCATCCTCACCATTCCTCTATTCTCCCTCTCATTCACACACATATATTCTGTCTTAGTCCTGCTGACCTTCATCCCTCTTCTCTCTAGAGCATATCTCCACCTCTCCAGGGTCTCCTCCAGCTGTTCCCTACTCTCACTACAGATCTCAGTGTCATCTGCAAACGCCATAGTCCACGGGGACTCCTGTCTGATCTCGTCTGCCAACCTGCCCATTACCATTGCAAATAAGAAAGGGCTCAGAGCTGATCCTTGATGTAATTCCACCTTAAACACATCTGTCACTCCCACCGCAGACCTCACCACTGTCACACTACCCTTGTACATATCCTGCACCACTCTTACATACTTCTCTGACACTCCCGACTTCCTCATACAATACCACAACTCCTCTCTAGGCATCCTGTCATATGCTTTCTCTAAGTCCACAAAGACACAATGCAACTCCTTCTGACCTTCTCTGTACTTCTCCATCAACACTCTCAGAGCAAACATCGCATCTGAAGTGCTCTTTCCTGGCATGAAACCATACTGCTGACCACTAATCATCACCTCCCTTCTTAACCTAGCTTCCACTACTCTTTCCCATAACTTCATGCTGTGACTGATCAGTTTAATCCCTCTGCAGTTACTGCAGCTCTGCACATCACCCTTATTCTTAAAAATCGGTACCAAACACTTTTTCTCCATTCCTCAGGCATCCTCTCACTTTCCAAGGCACATTAATCTGAAATTATGTACAAAAACTTCAGCAACCAGACATGCTAGCACAGATGACCGTGTCTAATTTTTTCACAAGGTCTAAAGGGCATGTATCTCTACATACTCATTACCAAATACTACAAAATGCCTTAATGTTTTCAACAGGTGGACAAGTACCATTTGACTTCTTGTCTCTTGGTTGATCTAATGAGCACTACCAAATACCGGGCTCTAGTAATTGCCTTCTGCATTACAAAGGACATTCATATTTATTCTTACCTTGAGTGACTGTCTCACTCACACATTCTTTAGGGAGTTGAGAGGCTGTGGACAGTTTCCTGAATGACTTCATTAACCTGAACCTCTCTGAAGTCCAGCCTCTCCTCAACAAAGAGGCTGGTTTTCCTGGAAGTGCTTTTGAACTCTGGTTTGCAGAGAAAGCTTTCCTTTCAGATGACAAGGTTACTTCTCTGATCATGTACCTAGAATATATTCTGCCTCAGGAGGTGATATCATTCAAAGACTCCATAAGAGTACTTGGTTCCATGGCTTCCTACATGTATATGGTAGTCCATTTGCATGTGAGGAAGCTGCACTGGTACTTTGGTGTCAACACCTATAGACACTGGAAGCCAAGATTCACCTCCTCCTTACCTGCATTTGGAAAGAGATGTCATGGTGGATAGGACAGCTACAACATAAACTGGTATTGAAATTGAGAGCAGCCCTTACTACTGTGACTCTCAGAACACTTATCAGGTCTACCCTGGTATCCATGTGGACACAATTCAATGAATGTGGAACCAAAACAGGACAAAAACATACAAATATGAAATAAATGATGGCTGTCATTTTGACAGAAACCTTTAGCCATATTTGGTAAAAAAGGAGTCCTTCACAAACACTATAGTAGTGATATCTGATATGGTACATCAACAAACAGGAAGGGACCTGATCTTTCCTCCAACACTGAATGGCTTTCCAAATATGGGAGGTGGGTATAATTCTTAACAGCCTACATCCCTTCCCAAGAAAATGCATTAGGAGACAGGCTGAGTAGATGTCAAATAGGCCCTCAAAAATGGATATTGAACAGGAACATGCCAGGCATTTAATTGATTTCATTGTAAAGTGGCAACTGAGAAAGTTCTGCTGCAGAATAGCTGCTACAGAGCCTGGGAGGTAGATGAATCCTTCTTCCAATGGCCAAGTTTGTTTCTTTACACTTTCCTTCCTATAGCCTTGATTATGAGTATATTACTAAAACTCAACAAGAAGAGTCCAAACACCATTCCAGTAGTCCTCTTAACTTTGAGAACACAAGTTCTGTCTCCTGTCCAGTCCAGCAAGGACAAAGTGGAAAGAGTTGCCTCAGTGGGTGGACCTTCTCATACAAAACAAAAGGTCCCTTCTACACCCCATCCTGGATGCTAAGGCTAATGGCTTGGATGATTTCAAATTGATCCCAGCTAGACACATGTATTCTGGAGTTTATATGACTTTGAGTCTTAGGAAACTTTAAAGTCATATAGTCGAGACCACATAATAATGTTTCTGAAAACTCAAAATTAATAATAGGTAAATAAATCTATGTTTTTTGCAGGGGGATAAGCCCTTCTGTGCCCCCCACCCCCTGCAAATTATATATACCAACTTCAGGATCACACTGCAATGGAAAAAAAAAGGTAAATTCCTCTTTGAAGCAGTTTTATGTAGATTGCTGTACAGTGGGGATCAAGAATTTGTGATTCCTCTGCTGAGCTTCTCCATCCGTAGCTTTCTCCTCAGATTACTTCCCCATAGCTTCTTACACCATTTTCTGTGAGCTGCAGTATCTGCCTGGATTGCAGTCATGCAGTTTTCAAAATTAACTTAATTACAACAAAGTTTGATAAAGTATGTTATATTTTATCTGGCTAAATGGATTATTTTCTCTATAACTAACTTACAATACAGTAGAATTTGCTCATTACAAGGTACGCCAACAGTCCAAAGCTCTCATTTATTCCATCTATACTTCAGTTTTTTTTTAATTATTCCTAAGCTGTTTTAGAATAACATCTGTCTAGTACAGTCCCTTCTAAAATTCTTTTTCTGCCCTCAGCATTCTCTCTCTAACTCCCACACACCCCAGCATCACCAGTCTTAAGGTAAGCCATATAATATTTCTTAGCAAAATATGACTTAAATCAGTACAAAGAAGCTAGTGGTGAGTTGGCTATTAATATTCAACCTACCTTAATATTGCTGTTACCATAACTGATTCATCCAATTTTCTAATTAGGTGGATGATTGTTATTTTTGTGCAATAGCATGCACATTTGGGAACTGGTGCTTGCCCGTTCTGTTCACCCTCACTCTGTAAGGCTCACTCTGCTCCCCTACCCTACCCTCATTCCCACTCACCCCTGCATACTCTAGAATTATACTCTAACCTCCCTGTAAAGGTCTTCTCCCTCATTCCAATAATCCAATAATAATTCAACCCTAACCTAATCACTAAACCATAATCTGCTTTGCTCTCTATTCCCCTACCTTCTACTTCTCCCACTACCCTTTATAGCTCTATAGCACAAATTAATTACCCTCTCTCCACCACTACTTTGCCCTGAATCTTTCATCACTTACTCTTTCTTCCCCTCATCTACCTACTGCTCCTCCTTACTCCTTTCCTAACTTTCTTACAATATCTCCACACAATAACACCACTCTCCTCTTATTGGTAATACACCCACATAATATAACAGCATGCTACTGCACTTCCTCTTACCTCACATTCTGTTCCTCCTCTACGGGTTATCATCTTATCACTCTAACCTGCTATATACCCTCCTGTATCATCCGGTCTTACCCAAGTAACATCCTCCTTCAATAAAAACCTGAATTTCCCTATTTCACCTTATCTCTACAATACCTGCTATATTTATTATCACAAACATTTTGATCCTTCTCTCACTTCCCCTAAACATAAGTTCAAACCCACTGCCTACTATTACTTTTCTAAACCTAATTTACTTCCTATTACTCTCATACCAAATGGGGACATCCACCCCCAATCCTGGTCCTTCCTCTTCCTCCAACCCTACCACCTCCTCCTCAACTATTGGAAACCATATCCCCACCTAAACACCTGTCTATCTACTCCATAAACCTACAAAGTCTCCCTAACAAAATCACAGACTTACATGCTTGGATAGTCCACCACTCTCCCCACATCTTAACTCTCTCAGAAACCAGGCTTAAACGTCATATTACAAACTCTGAAATTCTACCCCCTTCCCCTGGTTCTAACATATTCTGCCAAGACAGACTTTTCAAAAAAGGGTAGATGTTGCTATCATGTACACTGATCAGCTTAACCTCTCCCCACCCCTGCCTGACTTCTCCCCTGCTGAACTCATCTTTCTCAACTGCCACCTTAACCCACACAAGAAATTTGCAATAGCATCTATATATATGCCTCCTGGTAATAATATTCCATTTCTTGCATCGATTTTAACCTTTATCTCCCAACATCTATCTTGTGAGATAATCTTACTAGGTGATGTCAGTATTAATTGGAATAAATTCTTCCCTCCACTCCCCTAGCCTTGGTATAAACCTTTTTGGATTCAGTCAACTTATTTCTATTCCCACCCGCATCAGTAAAAACTCTAGCTCCATTCTTGATTGGATATTAACTTCCAACCCTAACCAGTACTTTAATCCCACTACTTTACCTGACTCCTTAAGTGATCTCAATACTAAGAGTACCTTCTCATACCTTGAAACCCACCTCTATAGAGACTGCCAAAACCTGTCCAACTTCAACACAGAAACTTTCAACTACCAGCTCTGTTTTGTTAATTGGTCTCACCTGTTCACCCTTCCTCTAAATGATGCTGTTCTTGATTTTAACAATGCTTTCCTAAATATACTAATAAAAAATAGGATCAAATCTAATCCCACACCCTGTCTCTCCAAAGATGCACTTTCCACCATGAAACTTAAAGACACTAACTGGAAACAGACAAAGTCAAAATCTTCTTCTCTCCCCCTTAAATTCAAAGAACTAAGAAACCTTACCAAAACATATTATTTAAGACAAGAAAAACTTCTACCAAGAAGCTTAATCTACCCACACTTCAAACCCCCAAAAAATGTTGGTACACCATGAACAATATTCTCCATCTGGGGAAACCTTCTACCCCCAACCCCTTCCCCAGTAAAACACTTCTTGAAATGACCACCTTACTAAACAATTACTTCATAGACTCTGTCCACAAACAGACCCCTCCCAACACTAACGAATTGCAACCCCCCCCCACCTGCTTCCACTCGGCCTTCTCCCTGAAATCTCTTTCCACTGCTTATATAAAATCCAATTTGCAGAATGATAAACCTTGTTCTCCTTCCTTCAACAACCTACCCCTCCAATTTCTTAAACTTGCAACCAATACTATAGCATACCGTTTCAGTCCTTATCAACCATTCTGTTAAAGATTCCTCAGTTCCAAAAATTTGGAAATCCTCGTATACAATTCCACTTCATAAATGAGGTAACTCCACCGATGCTTCCAACTTCCTACCTATAACTATCATTTCCCCTCTCTCAAAAATTCTAGAGAAATGCATTCACAGACAACTTCTTAAATATCTAATCCAGGAAAATCTCCTCACCCCCTCTCAACACTGTTTTAGGCCCCACCACAGCACATCCACAGCCCTTCTATCTTTCACCCAGACTATAGCAGAGGCAAGAGATAACAATAAACTGGTGATGTAATGTGATCCTATCTCGCCTACATTCTCTACAGATGGGTTCGGAGCCGATCCTCGGCTCCGACTCGGCCGCTATACAATAGAACGCAGTCTCTTATTGGCTGAGTTACCTCGTATCCCAGGATGCACCACTACTGCTTCCCCAGATCACGTTTGCCACTTCTGAAGCTTAGACGTGGTCTCGGACTTGGCTGAGCTAAGTGCCTCTTAGTGAAAATTTTTCTGTCTAGTTTTGTGCTAAAACTTACCCAAAAGCTGTTTTAACAGCTACTTGTTGTTGTGTGATTGCATTTTGAAATTTTTTTGTGGTAAAATTGTATTTTTTGTTTGTGGTAAGTGTTCCCGCTTAAGTTAGAGGGGCCTTGCCCTATCCTAGGCGTTTGAGTTAGAGTCTAGGCTGTCGTTTGTGTAGTTTTAGTATGTTAGAAGTAGATAGTCATGCCGAAGGAACATAGACCATCAGGTTTTAAAAAATGTTCCAAATGTAGTTATAAAATGTCCATTGCGGACGACCATTCTTTATGCGTCTACTGTTTAGGCCCGAAGCACCTCCAGGAATCCTGTAGCGTTTGCCATGCTTTTTCCTCTCGCGTACTCCAAGAGAGGAAAAATAAGTTGATTTTGAAAGGGCTTATTACCCCTTCCTTTGAGGAAGCCCTATCTTCTTCTTCTTCCCCTTTGAGGAAGAAAAAATCTTCGGCTCCGACCAGCCCGTCGGATCCGACAGCTAAAAAGTCATGGCAGGCTTCTCCGTCGGATCCACGGACTTCGGAGCCGAGGGCAGAACGATCTGCCTCAATGTCTCCAGCCTTGACTCCTCTGGCTTCAGAGCCGAGAGCTCGGGCGTCGAGAGGCGAGTCATCTCCATCGGCTCCACTGCCTTTGGAGACGATGAGGGTTGCCCGCTCAGACTCTTCCCCTTCGGTGCCAAAGTCCCCATCGGCTCCGAGGGAAATTGCAGTGGTAGTGGAATCTCCCTCGGCGCCGATACTTCTTGAACCCATACGGAGCCGGTCGCCCAGTCTTTCGGAGCCGGCGGAGAAGTTGACTCGGACCCGGTCGGTCTCTTCTCAGTCGTCGAGGATGTCTGATTCGGATGTAGACAGGGTGCTTCAAAGGCTTTTTCAGTCTCCGGTCTTTGCAAAATTGATCTTGGCTCCAGCCCAGTCAGCTCCGGAGCCGATCTCCCATCCTGCTATCTTGGTTCCTCCTCCAACAGCTTCAGCGCCATTGGAGTCAGTGTTGGTGGAGCCAGTGGGGGTTGTCGGGTCGGTTCCGACCCTAACTCCAACCCCGCCCTTCGGGTCGGGGTTCGGTACGCGGACCTCCTCTGTCGGCCCCGGGGGGATGCTTCGGGGACCGATCCTTTCGGTTCTGAGTCTCCCTCTCGGTGTGTCGGCTGCGGGAGTTCCGACTGCTGTTGTGGCCTTGGGGGTTGAACCATCCCAGGACTCTGGGGGTCCCGCCTTCAAGGCCATGAGGAGTGCCTTGGCCAAATCCTCTCTGGCCACTTCTACCATCTCACCACCACCTTCCCTTGGCACGGAGACTGGCTCCTTTGCAATCCCCCTGTCTCATGACAGCGGAGCCCTTGGGCCTGAGGTTACCCCCATTGGGGGTTCCCTTCTTCCTGGTGGTCCCTCCGAAACGCTTTCGGAGGAACCTCCTAGGAAGAAACAGTGCAAGAGGAAGCACGTCGACTCCCCTGATGAGTCTCTCACCTCGGATACTGACCTCGATGATGTGGAGGGGTCCCCCAAGTCGTCCTCGGATGATGTATCCTTTGCGGACATCTTAGAGATCCTAAAGCAACGAGGCGACTGGCAGTCCAAACTCCCTTCTGCTGAGGAGTCAGTTTTCCTCAAGGCCTTCGGCGCTCAGCCCTCCACCTCCTGGGTGTCTCCGCCCTTTGATGAGCTTCTGGATTTGATCTCTCGAAGGGCGTGGGAACACCCGGATTCTGTTGAACCAGTGCCAGCTCGCCCCAATAAATTCCTTTTGGCTCCCCCTGATAAGGACTTTCTTTCAAAAGGCGTGGCTGTAGATGCCTTGGTGGTGGCATCTGCCACCCAGCACGATGTGGCAGAGGCTTCAACGTCTGTCCATCCTCCTAATAAGGAGTCTAGGAGCATGGATCGGTACTGGAAGCGCACCCTTGCTTCAGTGACCTTTACATTAAGGTCTCTGAACTACTTGACACATTTCACAAGACTGCAGAGGGATCTGGTCAAGGAGCTTTCGGACACCCTCTCCGGTAACTTACCTGAGCAGTTGGCCCAAACGGTTAACTCCCAGTTGGCTACCCTGTCCTCGTTATCCAACTCGTCCATGAGGCTCATTTCTTATGCAGCCGAAGGAGGGAGCAGAGCGGCGGGAACAGGTGTTGCTCTACGGAGACAAGCCTGGCTACGCCTGTGTCACTTTGCGGAGGCCTTTAAGTCTTCCTTTGCCGACGCCCCCTTTGAGGGGTCCTCACTGTTTGGACCCAAGGTAAAGGACACTTTGACTCGCTGCTAACAGGAGGGTAAGACTTAACTGCCGTAGGGGCCCGGTTTTCCACTCCCTTCAGACCTTATCCCAAGACTCGAAGAGGAGGGAAATTGTGGTTCCGTAAGTCTCAAAAGCCTTACTCGTCGCAGCAGAGTGATTCCCCTTCTAGAGGCAGAGGAGGGGGAAATTTTTCAGGGAGACGCCGTCCCAGAGGCAGCGGAGGCCCCCGCAACACTGGAGACTGCGAGTCCTTTCGTGGCTCCTCCTCCTTCCAGCATCCCTGAAGGAGTACCCGACTGTGCAGCTCCGGAGCCAGTTGGGGGTCATTTTTCGAGGCACCTAAAGGCCTGGGCAAATATCACTCAGGACCAATGGATGCTCTGAATCATCACCGGAGGTTACACCATTCCCTTCTCTCAACCCCCCCCCCCCACCATCCCAAAGAATCACGGACATGCCACCCAGTCAACGGGATCTTGCAGCCAGCAAAATATCGAAGCTGCTTCAAAAAGGAGTCATCCAACCTGTCCCCGCAGATCAGACCGGATCAGGGACTTACTCAAGATTCTTTTTGGTACCAAAAAAGACCGGGGACTTGAAGCCCATTTTGGATCTCAGCAAATTATACCGATTAGTGAAAAAGTCCAAATTCCAGATGGTCACCTTGCAATCCATTCTCCCGCTTTTGGAGAAAGGTGTTTGGATGTGCTCCATAGATCTCAAAGACGCGTATTATCACATTCTGATAGATCAGGCGTCGAGGAGACACTTGCGCTTCAGCCTAGGAGACAGTCATTTCCAGTTCCATGCACTGCCCTTTGGTCTCACCACAGCCCCCAGGGTGTTCACCAAATGTTTGGCGGTGGTGACTGCTCACCTGAGAAGTCTAGGATTCCAGGTGTTTCCATACCTAGACGACTGGCTCCTAACTGCCACCTCCAGGCATCTACTCTTGAAAGCTCTAGCAGCCACTATCTCTCTAGGCAACTCCTTAGGCATCACCTTCAATTGGACAAAATCCGTATTGCTGCCATCACAGCGTATTCTGTTTATTGGTGCAGAAATAGACTCAAGGCAGATGCGAGTCTATCTTCCTGTGGAAAGGATAGCAATGCTGCAGTCTCAGGTTCGGGCATTACTCCTCAGACGTCGCGCCCCAGCGAGAATGGCCCTGCAGCTATTGGGTTCCATGTCAGCCACCATTCTTCTGGTCCCCTTGGCAAGGTTGCATATGAGGATACTCCAGTGGCTGCTATCAGTCCAGTGGTCTTATCAAGACCTTCCCCTCAGTCACCACATTTTGATCACAGAGATGTGCAAACAGGATCTTCGTTGGTGGCTTCTTTCCTCCAACCTGAATCTAGGGTGACCCTTCATTCCCCCATCCCCCTTGGCCACGTTGACTACGGATGCCTCCCAGACAGGGTGGGGGGGACATTATCTGGACAGGTCGGTCCAAGGCACGTGGCACACTGACGAGAGTCTTCTCCACATCAATATCCTGGAAATGAGGGCGGTGCTTTTAACGTTGCAAGCACTGCACGATCACCTCCCCCAGGGTACGATTGCCATTCAGTCCGACAACATGTCGGTAGTCTGGTACTTAAACAAGCAAGGAGGGACCAGGTCTTACCCCCTTTGCAGAGAGGCCGTGAAGGTATGGGATTGGGCGATTGCTACCAAACATTTCCTAGTGGCAACACACATTCCGGGGAGATCCAACGTGATAGCCGACAGACTGAGCAGAACTATTCTCTCCCCTCACGAGTGGTCCTTGAACGACAGAGTGGTAACACAGATTTTCACGAGATGGGGAGCTCCTTGTTGCGATCTTTTCGCAACTCCCCTCAACACCAAATGCCAGCAGTTCTTCTCTCTCACCCCAGTTCCGGGGGAGATCCCCAAGGATGCTCTAGTCCAAGCTTGGCTCCCCGGTCTGCTATACGCTTTTCCACCGGTTCCCCTTCTCCCCAAGGTGATTCAGAAGGCGATTCGCTTGGAAAGCAAAATGATTCTAATCGCCCCATACTGGCCTCGTCAAGTCTGGTTCCCATTTCTTCACAAATATGCATTGGAGGGTCCCTGGTTCCTGGACCAAGTTCCGGACCTCTTGACGCATCAGTCAGGATAGCTCCATCAGTCCCTCCATTCATTGAAGTTAGCAGCTTGGCTACTCCTCTTCCGGCCATAGTTAGGAGCCATTCTTTCAACCCTGAAGTCATGCATATTTTGTCCTCGGCCCACAAGACTTCTACTAAAAAGATGTATAGCAGTAAATGGAAGAGGTTTGCTATTTGGGCCCAACTCCGAGGATTAGACCCTATGACAGCCTCTGTGTCAGAGGTTCTGAAGTTTTTAGCTTCCCTGTTCAACCAAGGTTGTTCGGTGTCTACCATCAAAGTTCAATTGGCGGCTATTTCCAATTTTCACGAGAGCGTAGAACCACCTTTAATGAGCAACAAGTTGTGCAAAGCTTTTATTAAAGGAGCTTGGCTTCTACGGCCCCCTATATCTCATCCTGCACCACCGTGGGACCTTAACGTGGTGTTAGGTGCATTAACATCATCTCCCTTTGAGCCGGCAGCAACCTGTGACTTAAAATTTCTTTCCTGGAAGACTGCTCTTCTAGTTGCTATTACATCAGCCAGACGAGTTTCAGAACTTCAAGCCCTATGTGTCAAACCACCATACCTGGTATTTCACAAGGATAGAGTATCTCTTAGACCAAACCCATCCTTTATACCAAAGGTTTGTTCTAACTTTTGTTTGCAGCAATCACTGGAATTACCGTTTTTTTCCCTAAGTATTCAAACAAAGCTGAGTATACCTTTCACAGCTTAGATGTGCACAGACAATTACGTTTCTATTTGGATAGGACACGCCAAGCACGAAAATCAGATCAACTGTTTGTGTCCTTTTCGGATAGTAAATTGGGCAAAGCCGTCACGAAAGTCACTATTGCCAAGTGGATCAGAGACTGTATCAGTCATATTTATCTCATTTCAAATAAGGAGCTTCTAGTTCCAGTGAAAGCTCATTCTACCAGGGCTATGGCCACTTCGGCAGCCTTTCATTCCAAGCTCTCTATTAGTGACATTTGTGCGGCTGCTACGTGGTCTTCTTTACACACCTTTATTTCTCACTACAAATTGGATGTGGCATCTAGGGGTCGAGCTTCCTTTGGTTCCACGGTTCTCAGGAGTGTTTTCCAGTGAGCCACACAGGAATTAGGTGCTAGGGACGCTGTCCCATCTGTAGAGAATGTAGGCGAGATAGGATCACATTACATCTTTTAGTTATGTACTTACCATAACTTTAGATGTATGGGATCCATCTTGCCTACATTCCTAATAACCCTCCTTCCCCCTGCCTCGTAGACCAGAAGAGACCGGACGATCCGAATTCAACTTCTTCCTCTCTTGAAATACCTGGCAATGTTATAACAACAGTCTATGTGTGTGTGCATGTGTACGGACAAACAAGATCTGGTGAAGCAGTAGTGGTGCATCCTGGGATACGAGGTAACTCAGCCAATAAGAGACTGCGTTCTATTGTATAGCGGCCGAGTCGGAGCCGAGGATCGGCTCTGAACCCATCTGTAGAGAATGTAGGCGAGATGGATCCCATACATCTAAAGTTATGGTAAGTACATAACTAAAAGTTTTGCCTGATCTTTGACCTCCCCAAGACATTTGACACCATCACCCACCCTAAGCTCCTTACTAAAGTAACTGAGCTCAATCTCTCTCTATTCACTACTTTCTGGTTCTCTAGTTATCCTAATAACAGATAGCAATCTGCTAGATGGAAGACCTTCTGCTCACCTTTCTTACCTATCCAAACCAGTAGATCTTCTGCTCACCTTTCTTACCTATCCAAACCGGTGTACTCCAAGGATACAATCTAGGCCCCCTTCTCTTTAATATTTCTATTAACAATCTATGCTGTGCCTGCTGCACCTCATCTCTGATCCAGTGCACTGAAGATTCTACTCTTATTACCCTCTCTGACAACCCTACTGACCTTCACTCCCTCACATAGACTTCTTTTAACACAGTTGAACACTGGTTAATCAATAACCAACTCATCCTTAACCCAAAGAAAACTAAGCTGCTTTTTTCCTTCCAAACTCTGTGTGCAACCTTAAAACTTCCTTCAGTCTCTCATCCCTAGACAACACCATCATTCATGCTGACTCCCATACCAAACTTCTAGGGTGATCAACTGAAATTTGACCTTCATATCCAACAATCTATCAAAAATCGGTCTTTTGTATAGAAACAAAAAATACTTATCCATCACCTTCACTAGCTCAAGCCTACCTTTTCCTCTGCCTACTCTATGCTTCCCCTATATTTACCCCCCTCCAAGCAAATCTTTTAACCAAACTTGAACATACATAAAACCAGATAGCCAGATTTACCTGTAATTTCCCTTACAAATCCCATCACTGCCTTGCCCTTTGACTTCCCTCACCTACTCCAACTTTCTCAGCTACAGATGACACATTCTCTATTTTGAAAACCTACAGACTGTCCCTCCCTATCCACCCTCCTATCCCTATACAAACCTTCACAATATCTCTGTAGCGCTGATCAACAACTACCTGACACTTACAGGCCTAACAAAACAGTAGGCGGATTACTTTATAAATGTTCTATATCTCAAACTTGGAACAAACTCCCTACCAATATATGTTCTATCCAATATTCATTTCATTTCAAAAGAGAATTGAAGAGCTACCCTGCTAACTTTCTCTCCTGCACCTGTCACCACCCTACCTAACTTATCCTCACTCAATTGACTTTAACAATTCCCCTGTCCTGATGCTAATATAACTTTTATAAATATCAGTACTGTGGTACCTCAGCCGAGCCACTGAGCAATACTATACCTAAATCTCATCTTTTCTCTTCCTTTGCCACTATAATGCCCCCATTCTTGTATCTGCATTCTTTTACTCTCTCCACTCTCCTAAACTGTACTCCCTACCCCTCTACTTCTACCTCTCTATTTAAATACTTCTTCCCCCCTACCAACTTGGCTTAATCATTAAAGGTGTTTTAAGGGCTTTTTTCTGATGACCTATTGTAAATCTACATTTTTTTTACTACAGGTTTCTACCTCTTCTAATTTTTAGCTATTGTTTTTGCTGAATTTTATGCTTTAATTTCTAATATTGCATGAATATTTGTTGATGTGTACTCATATTCATATATGGTGTGAATGTGTGTAGTTATGTATACAATTCATTATGTAAACTCTTATGTTATTTTTTTCTCTGTGTGGAGCTTTTCTCTTTGGGTCTGCACTGAAAATGGGCCACCAGCCCAGTTAGACTAACCTGGGTTAACAAAAGACAAACAAACAAATAATTTACCCTTTTCCACACTGTAGTGTGATTTCAGAGTTGGTATATATAATTTGCAAGGGGTCGTGGGGGCACAGACCTCCACATATAGAGGTGTAGGGGCCCTTGCCCCATGCAAAAACGTAGAAATTCATATAAACCCATATTCTGAGGATGCACTAAACATGTGGGAGGCTAGGAAGCCAAACATAAGGATATAATTTTTAGCAAAATGGAAAAAATGTTCATTCTTATACCTCACCAGAGATCAAGACCCAAAAAAAAGGATGAAATGGCAATGGACATGGATTATCTGTAGGACCTTTTCAAAGCTGTTCCCTCGTCTGCTTCCTTAATGGTTCATGCTTCTGTTATTTTTACCTGCCTAGTTATGGACCATCCCCTTTGAAGCTGTTCTTAAAAGGGGGTTTTCATCTTGGATCTGAAAGAAAGGAAATTGCTCAGCAATAGAATCCTATGTATAAGATAAACTGCCCTTGTCTCTTCTGAGCCAGCTGCTTCTGTACTACTGCATTTTTGTGTCCTCAAAGATGTTTTTGATGGCTGTAACTTCTGCTAAAAGAATCTCTGAACTTTAAGCAGTGAGGCAAGATTATTCCTCTTTAGTTTTTTGTCAAGGCTTGATGTCCCTTCACCCCACTCGATTTTTTTGTGCCTAAGGTTGTCAACATTGTTCATAGGTCAAGACAGTCATTTGCCTTTTTTTTTTTTCTCCAAATCCTAAAAACAAAGGAAAATACTTTATTCCTTGGATCTTCATTGACTGTAGAGGTTTTACTTGCACACAGGACTGAGGAGTTCAGAAAGACAGACCAGCTGTTTGTTTCTGTCTAAGGGTAACTATGAGAGATCGGGCAACAAACTTTTTCCAACAGGCTTACTCGCTGCATTTCCTATTACTACTCTGTTGAAGGCAAATATTTCTGGACCTTTTAAGCTGTAGTATTTTAGAGCCAGTATGGTCACCAAAGCATTCTCTCAAATGGGAGAGGACTCTGTACTCATTCCAACCTAAAAGTATCCACTTGGTTCTCAGTGCATACATTCATTCTCTACAAACCTGGGGTTACCACTAGAGGCTAGGCAGGGTTTGCCTTTACTGTTTTGCAAGGTTTACTGTCCTGACATTTTGTCTACTACCAATCGCCCTCAGAATTTTTTCTCTGGGATTCTTCCAAAGAAGAAATGACTAACAATAAGTATAGTACAATTGTGTTAGGAACTTACCATAATTGTAGAAATTTGAGCGCATTCATTATTGCAGTCCAGGGTCCCTCCTACCTTTCCCATCTGGTTTTCACTTGTTACTTTGGATTGGGCTAGGTACCCTTTTCATCCAAATCTTATCTTCCTTTTCACCTCCCTACAAGGCCCCCCCCCCTTCCCTCTGTAATCTCTCTTCCCAGAGAAGAGATTGGGGACTTCCTCATTAGACCAGTAATTGAGTACAATGCACCCTTCAGTGTCTGACCAGGCATTTGCAACAGCTGAAGCAGCCAGAGAGGTTCCTCACTAAAAGACTACATGGTGTAAATATGCCATTTGTGGACCACCACAAAGCCCTGTCTTTGTACTCTGTCTCCTACAATCTACTGGGGGAAGAGCTATGCATAACCTACAAGCCATTCAAACCTGTGGGCATTGAAAATTTGGAAAATTGGGGTATGAATGGCTAGGCTTAAAAAGGCTTTATGACTGTTAGCTAATAACCTCCTATGGTCCTATGCAGGTTTTCCCCTTAATGTCCCTAGGGAGGCTGGGGTTTGTACAGATGAGGGCACAGTCTAACAGGGATAGGATGAGAAATGCTCATCCATCGTTGAATAAAGTTCTTAAACCTATAACTGGACACTGTTTCCCCCCTCTGGAAATAGGACTTTATTTTTAATTTTGCTAAGTAAGCTGTGGCCGGAATCTGACAGTTTGAACCGTTATCCTTATTTTTAATCAGTTTTATATCACATTGACATTTTTTTATTATTATTATTAATCTTTCTTGGCAGTATTTCTGGGTTCTAGATTAATCTCAAAACTGAAAATTTTCACTGTCAAAGAAGTAAATATAAACGGTCCTCAGTATCAAGAGCAATTTCAGCAGACATCTATTTTGTTGAGTTTGCTCCCATTTTCCATAAGTGGTGTAACCCTGGATAATAATATATATTGGGCATGAAAGCCCCCACATGGTAATTTCTTGCAGCCCCTCCCCAAAGAAATTTGGGATTGTGCCACCCACTTTAGAAAGGAGCAGGCTCAATGGAAGCATCTTTCAGTGAGATTGCTGTTGACCAAAACCCAGGTGAACACACAAGAGTGAGACTGTAAGTTGGGTGCTGTCATTGACTCCCCAAATGATGTTAACATACCGCAAGAGAGTCTTACAGCAACTAATGACTGGTGCCAAAGTCATGGCCTCAAGCTAAATGCAAAAAAAGTATCATCATACTATTAGGCAAAAACATGACCCCTACTGATAACCACATCAACGGCAGCCCCCTAAGCACACAACCTATAGTGAGAGACCTGGGCACTCAGGTTGATAACAACCTCACATTTGACCATCATGTAGTGGCAGTGGTCAGAAAAGCCTTTTACTTTGTTCAGTCCATAAGTAAAGGGATTGCATCCAGAAAAAAGGAGGTTATTACATCTCTATACTCCTCCCTCATAGGCCAATTATTGAGTATAACCCTCCCATTTGGGATGTACCTCTCCAAACATCTGCACCACAGAAAGGCCACTGAAATACCTTACAAAGCGAATCCATGGAAACCAACACCTGTCCTATTCAGACAGGCTCAAATCACTATCCCTCTGCTCGGTATTGTACAGATTGCTCAGGGGTGATCTGTGTCTTGTCTACAAAGCAATCTCAGACCTTGCTCTATTAGAAATGCTGCGTATCCGTACGTCCATGCACTACCTGCTCAAAAGGCCTGAATCTAGTATGTGGCATCAACAAAACCTCCTGGAGAAACAGGTTTGTCTCCCAGAGACTGCCCTGTCCCTGGAATAGACTTTCCTATACGTGTCAAACAGAGCACCTCGCTGACCCTCTTCAAGCGCAACCTTGATGAATGGATGGGAAATCACAAACTTGTCTCAGGAGTTCCACCTGTGTCCCTCATTGACAAGGGTGACAGGTGCTGACTGAGGTTTCTTTTTGGAGATAAACTCTTGGCTAGACTTGGAAGGGCCCCAGGGCCATTAGCCTAGTAACCTCCCATGAGAGAAGAAGTGAAAGTGTCCCTTTTCACACTGATGAGGTGATAACATTTTTGTGGTTTGGAGCACTTTTTAATTTAAATATAGAAGATGTTTGGCAACTTGAAGTCAGTGATTTTTGTTTGGTTAAGACTCTAGTACCTCTGCAGCCCTGAAATTAATTGTCTGGTTATTGAAGAATGAATGGATGACAAAGCATAGAGGAATGCATTCAAAATACAGAACAGACTTCTTTCTTTGCAAAGTACATTTTAAGTTAATCAAAATCACCATACATTGATTTGTTTTTGCATGTATAGTATGCGAGAATTAAATTTTACTGCCAAATATATTGCTTTGGGGGTAAAAGTTACTGTACAGATTTATATATGTAATTGACTTTAACTATTGGCTTAGATATTGGTGTCATTCTAAGGGGCCTAATGTATATTAGTCTGGGGCAAAATGATGAACAGCCTCCTGGCCATATTTTTTTTTATTCCCTTTACGTTCTTTTAGGAAAGGTCACACTCCACATACTTCTGACATAATCAAACAAAATCATCATCAACCCCCTATTTTCTCCATGGAGTACTGGTCTTGCGTCAATTTTCACTATCTCTGTCTATTCAGTGCCACTCTCCTACCTTCTTCGACACTCATGCCTGACTGTCACAAGTCTTCTGTCACATAATCCATCCACCTCCTTGTTGGATGCCTTCATTTCCTGTTGCCTTCTTCTTGTCTGTCCCATCTTCACCAGATTGTATTCTGCACATGTACCCAATCCACAATTACCTGTTCTCTTTGGCCTTTTCCGCAATTGGAGCTACTTTAGCTTCTGCCTGTTGTGCCCTCATTTCTTCATCTATCCCCCAATGTGCATTCTACCACCAGTATTGGGCACTTCATCTCCGTCAGTTTTAGCTTTCTCAACTGCTCCTCCATTACTGCCCAAGGTTCTGAACCATACAATAGCACTGGCTGCACCACTGTTTGGTACACCTTACTTTTCAGCTTCTTTGGCATTCTTCTGTCATACACTACCCCCGACACTCTGTGCCAGTTGGCTGCAGACCCTCTGATTCTAGCTTTCACCTATTCATTCAAACTTCCCTTCCCAGATATTTGAAGCTGTTAAACTAGTCCACCTTTTTCCCTTCTATCTCCGTTCTTAGCTTCTTTTGTTTCCCCTCATTTGCTACCATTACAAATGTCTGTATTCAGTTTCATCCTATGTGCCTTCAGTTTTGCATTCCATTCCCCTATCCTTTGCTGAAGTTCTTGCTCAAAGTCTGCGTGTAATGCCTCATTATCTGCATACAGCAATTTTGTTGATCTGCCTTCTCCAACCTGATTGCTGATGTAGTCTGTCACTGGCATGAACAGCAGTGGGCTCAGAGCTGAACCCTGATGGACATCCACTTCGAACTCCCCTAGAAGACTGAACACAGTTTGCACTTGAATCATTGTGTCCTTGTACATAGTCTGCACCAATTCACCAATGTTTCTTGGACTTCCAACCACCGCAGGACTGCCCAAATTAGCTTTCTTGGGACCTTGTCATATGCTCAATAGGAGTGCCCTATTGGACTCTTTCCCCATCTCTAAAAGTAACACTGCATAGTGCTAAAAGCCTCTATAAGAAGTTGCACTCATTACAGGCCTTCCTGTCATTCAAAAATGTATAATTATCATCCAATGCTGTCTTTTCCATACGGCTTCAAACTGTGGGTTATTGGAGCCTAAGCCAGCCTTTTCTCAAAAACTGTGAGTCTAGAGCTCCATTTTCTCTACCTATAATGCACTGCTCTCCATCCACCCCAGATCTTGTTTGCTAATTTCAGAGACTGCAGTAGTATCAACAAGCTCAAGCTATGTATCCTTTCTTTCTTAGGCTAAGTGGCATTTTTTTTCCTGTATCCTTTAGATTTTTAAGTGTGGATATTTTTTTTGTAGAGTTAGACTAGTGTGTTTTAGCATAGTTGGTATTTTGTAGTTTAGTTGTTTGATTCTTGCAGAATTCTCACCTTGCTGTCTTTCAAAAAAAACTCTATATACTGTGTCTTCTCATTAGGTTACTTTTCCCCCCTTTTTAAGCGTTTAGGTATACAGGTTGTAGTAGTAGTTGTAGGAGTGGTTTTGTCATTATATATTTTGTGTGTTTTTCCGGCGTAATTTTTTTTCATCCCCTATCATTACCATGGATAAGGAGAATGAAAGGATAAGGGATTTAAAAAGAGTGTAGCTTGTGGTCACACACAATCAGTGCATTTACTGCCTCTGTTCATCTCAGCATGATGATGAGTGCAGCATTTGTGCTGGACTCAGGTGCTTAACGAGCACCGAGCAAATGTAATGTTGAAGGGTTTGCTGCCCTTGGCACCTGCTTCTACTACTTCCCCTTGGCCATATCCTGGGATAAAGGCTGATAAGGGTGATGGGGGATCAGGGCAGGGAAAAGGACCCAGAAGATCTGGAAAAGGATAGAGGGACCACTAGCATCTGGCTTCCACCACTCTTGAACAGATGGACCCAAATATCTGCTGATCTTCAGCTTCCGCTGTTCTAGGGTCAGTCCCATCTTCCCAGGTCTGATCCCCTACAGTACTGGCATTGGGAAAGTCTATATCCTTGACTCTTGGCATTCCCAGTCCCTTTTTAACTAAACATGTGGCTGGTTCTGTCAAACTTCATTCCCCCTTCTCTCCAGTCACTCAGAGGGAGTTCTCACCAGTCTTCCTGTTCTCCACCTCAGATCCAATCTTCTACAGTCTAGATCCAATCATCTGATCCTAGCACCATACAAAGGGTATTGAAGCCCTCTTCAGTGGTAACATCAGATCAGTCTGCCTGCTCTATTGGGAGTTTGAGGTCTTCTGCTTTGGAGCAGATAAAGAGCAACATCCTGCAGGTCCATATTCAGCTAGAGCTTCTTTCTGCTGCCTCGGCTCAAGTGCTGGTAGGTTCTGCTCCATCTTTCACTTTTCTTCTCTGACCCTTCAGCTCCAGTATTTGTGGCTCTGATTGCTTTGCCATTACCAAAGTTGGCTAGACTGCTTGACCTTATCAGGCACCAACCCTTTCCCTGATTCTCGACATCAGCAATGCCTCAGAGCCAAGACTTCAGGGCCATGGTCCCAGGATTGGATTTGATCCTCTGAATTTCAAATTTCATCCCTTCCTCTCTGGACATTGGCTCTTGACTGTTCTGCTCTGGTGTCAGCATCGGAGCAAGTCTGGTCAGCCAAGGAGACTGGCATCTCACTCTGGTGTGAGGAATATAGGCTCTAAGTGTCTGGCTTCTGCTTCTGTATTCATTGCTATAGAGAGGATTTTCTGTTAGGCAGAGATGGAGTTGTTTGCAATGACTGGTTATTCTCCCTGTCTTCGATATCTGGACCTGTGGATGTGTATCATTTGTCTCCTGGACAGCCCACATCCTCGTGCCTCCAGATACTTCTGTCTCCAGGGCCATCCCTGCACAGACTGCTCTATTTTTTTTTCAGAGGCTCTATAAGTAGCTAGTGACTTTACTGAATTTCTGTGGTAATATTTGCGTTTAAACTGAACCTGTACATAGAGAAAGTGTATAATCAGAGCTCCTCCTTGCTGCATGTGTTTTTTAATGTTTAAATTGCACACACACATTGAAGAAGTGCTTTTATGACTTGAATAAATTGGGCTAGCTATACCTGAAGTGCTTTTACTGGCAATTTTCCAGTTGTACAATTGTGAACAATTGATTTAGTTTTTCTGGTATATCTTTTTAAAATCTGGCAAGTGTTTATTTATTGCATTGCTCTCTTGCTTAGGTTTCTTAGCTATAAATCTTAGTTCATTCTGAAGGATGCTACTTTACCCCCACCAAACCTTTCTGAATGCATTATTATATAATAACTGCCTGTTGTTGCCTTCATGCTTACCCTAGAATCTCTGCTTTTCTCTTTTCCTAGTTGAACTCTACAGTTCCCTACAAAACGGTGTCTACAGGACTGCAATCAGTTTCTCTCAACATTTAAACAGAGTAGGTTGCACACACAAAAAGCATTTGTTAAGCTTTCACTTACAGTGCTTTGTAATTAAGCAGGTCACCATATTGGTCAGCCATAGGGCTCTTTGTTTCTACTTGAGTGGTTGCCTCCTTCCCCTGTAACTGAAGTAAATTGACTCTTACATTAAGAGCTGTAATACGTACCTTATAGCTTTAGGACACCTTAGGAAACCTTGTACACTGCAATAGCCCCGCTACGTTCGCTCTCTCTACACTCGGGCTCTCTTCGCTCCCGTCCCTGCCCCCAATTCCCTCCCGCCCCCAGTACCTCTAAATTTATAGTACTATAGCCACTCCTCCACTTTCTAGATCCTATCTGCTTTCATCTGGGAAAATTCCACCCACCATCATTCTACTACCTCCATTTTAATAGCACCTATTAGCTTTCATCTGGCATCCCCCTTCCAGTACCTTTACCTCACCACTCTATCTTCTGGTGTTGCATCACCAGGTAAAACAGTTCCTTAACTCACTAGCTGAATCACAGATAATGATATACTCCTCTTTACTACCCCTCTTGTTCACACCATACCTCCTTACCTTGTATGAAAACCAGTTTCTCACGGGATTTCAGGTCCCAAAAGGCCATACTATCACCCCACTGTAAATCCTTTCACCTTCAACCATACTTACAGTACCAGATCCTATCCAACATCTTGTTCAGTCTATCAACATCTCAACCCCAGGCACATTAGCTCTAGATCCAAACACTACCACAAACTAATAAACAAATTCCTGAAGTTCATCACCAAGTATAGACTCAACCTCATACTTGGTGGTGATATTCACCCCAACCCTGGCCCACTCACTTCAGATACACATACCCCCTCTACTAAGCTACAAACCTACAATTAATAGGCCAACTAACTCTCTCCTAGTCTGTCATCTCAGTATAAGAAGCATTAATAACAAGGTACATGCACTGCATGCACTTCTGGATATCCACTCCCCTGAGATTCTCTGTTTATCTGAAACCTGGTTAAAACCTAACACTAAAGACAATGAAGTGTTACCACCTGGGCACAACATACACAGGCTGGATCGTGCTCCCAGGAAGGGGGTTGTGGTAGCTGTACTCTATAAATCTGAGTTGAATGTCACCATAGATGTAATACAACCACCTCAGATTAATAACTCAGAGATTCTTGCCACCAAATTGCAACTTAATAAAAATAAATGCATTAATATCATCTGTATGTACATTCCCCCAGGTAACAATATGTCTACATTTGAAGATATCCTGCACTGGCTATCATGTCACTACCCCCAAGAAACCCTACTACTTGGAGACTTTAACATAGACTGGGGCACCTGTTCCTTAGAATCCCCACCCACCCATATTAACCTGCATGCATTTACACAAATCATATCCACCCCTACCAGGATAGGTAAACCCAACCAAAAAGAAAGTATACTTGACTGGGTACTCATAAATAGTCACCCCCAACTGTACACCTCTGGTACCCTCCTTAATGGCCTAAGCGATCACCTTCTCACATATGTAATTAAGCACAAAAGCATTAATTCCCAACAACCCTTACTCAGAAAGGTTAGAAACAATAAAAACTTTGACCCTGCCAAATTCCAACAAGAACTAAACTCATGTAATTGGTCTATTCTAAAACACCTCCCCTTAGAGGAAGCAGTAGCATACTTTAACAACAAATTCCTTGAGATCCTTTATTTGCATGCACCTGCTCGTTCAAAGAGAACCAAGGCAAAAAACTGCACCATGGCTTTCTATAGAGTCTAAACTCAAAATTACCCTTAGAAACAAAGCATGGACTTTATGGCGTTCTTCTAAAGACCCTCAAGATCACATTTAATACAAGCAATCCAGGAACGAAACCAAAAAATCAATTTTACAAGACAAAAAACAATACTATTGTAATTTACAGACAGTAAATCAAAATAACCCTCAGAAGTTTTGGGCAGGTTTAAATAATCTACTACATCCTGGACAAACTTCAACCCCAATCCCTGCTGCTACTATTGATAAAACCCCTGAACATGTTTCTGATAGTTTTAACCAATTCTTTACTGAGACAATTCAAGCCCTAGCTAGCCAACTACCTCCTAGCTCCCCTGGTCCTGAAAGTAGCACTCCTAGAAACCTACTCGCGTTCAGCTTCCAACCAGTCGTCACTTCACTTATCCGTACCTTGATCAAAAAATTAAAATCCACTATACTTTCTGCTGATCAACTTCCTGCCGAGTACCTACAAAACTCAGCTGATGCTATTGCTTACCCTGTCTCAATACTAATCAATCGAACCATAGTAGAAGCTAAAATTCCCACCATCTGGAAAATATCCTATGTAATCCCACTTCACAAAGGAGGCAGCTCTACTGAATTCTCCAATTATATGCCAATAGCTATACTCTCTCCACTTGCAAGGATTATGGAAAAATGTATTCATAGACAACTCATGCACCACCTAATCCAGAATTGCCTTATGGCAGACACTCAGCATGGCTTCCATCCTCATCACAGCACTACTTCAGCCCTCCTAGCCTTTACCAACACCATAAACCATAATCGCAACAATAATTATATATCCTCAGCCCTCCTTTTGGATCTTTCCAAGGCATTCGATATGGTTGATCACCAACTTTTAATCCACACCCTGCAAACATTCTGTCTAGATACTGGAGCCCTCCAATGGTTTCAATCCTACCTGAATGGTCGACAGCAGGTTGTCCTCTGGCAGAACAAACTCTCTAACCTTCTACCTAACACCCTTGGAGTACCACAAGGCTCTATACTAGGGCCCTTGCTGTTCTCCATCTTCATTAATGACCTTTATACTGTCATCCCAAAAGTCAGCTGTATCCAATATGCTGATGACTCTACTCTGATTTGCTCAGCCACATCTCCAGCAGAGTTATGGTCAGCTACCCAGACCACCTTTAATACAATAGAAAACTGGCTTTCTGAACATCGTCTGATCCTAAATCCAAAAAAAACTAAAATGCTGTTATTTTCACCAACACATAGGTCTACCGCTTTCACCTTTACCATAAAATCAAATGATGGCACAATAATCTCCCCTGACCCATCTACAAAACTGTTAGGTGTCATCATAGACAATAATCTAAAATTTGACCTACATGTTAACCAAACTATCAAAACCATCAATAAAAAAATAGGGTCACTTTACAGAATAAAAGCCTTCCTAACCCCTCCAGCTAAAATTGCCATAGCTCGCTCTCACCTTCTTTCAACCCTTCTGTATGCATCCCCTCTGCTCTCAAATTTAAACAAGACTGTCCTTAACAAACTCTCAATTTACTACAACCACATTGCCAGGTTTGCCACTGGGCTGCCTTTTAGGACACATCATTGCATCAGTCTATATCAGCTTGGGTGGCTTGAACTACCCAGCCTAATCCAGTATAACCAACTGATTATGGCCTATAAAATCCACTATAATCCGGACAATACTCCTGCACTTAAAAATATTATCACCCCCTATAACAATCCTAGACCGCTTCGATCCTCTAACAAACTACTAATTCAGACTAGCAAAATTAATAACACAGCCGGTGATTCTCTCTTTGCAAACTCTGTAAGTAGATCCTGGAACTCTCTTCCAGCTGATATTACCTTACTTTCCACCTTAGGTCAATTTAAAACTAGACTCAGACAGCATTTGTCACTTAACTGGCTATGTCAATGTATCAAGCCTGGCTAACTCTATCTAGAATGTGTAAAAAATCTGGTAACCAGTTTACTGTGTAATTTAATCCTGGCTTGTGCTCAGGATTAACTGTAACCTGTGGAACTTGTTTACTTGTGTAATCTCTGTAAAAAGTCTGTAATATGTAATGCTGTATCTGCTTACCCTTGGAGCTTTTCTCCCCCTGGGCCTCCGCTGAAAATGGACATGCATCCAGTCGGACTATCCCGGTCAACAAATGTAAAATAAAAAATAAATAAAAATAAATAATCTAGGTCCCTTCTCAGATTCAATCATTCTGGAAGGACATGGAAATAGCCATTGCAAGAGAGAGCACGTAGATTCCCCTAAGGAGTCTCTCACAGAAGAGACAGACCTTGATGAACAGAAGGGTTCTACCAAATGCCCCCTATGACGATGCCTTCTTTGGTGATCTTCTAGAGTTACTGCACCAGCAGAGGGGCTGGACCACTGAAGCTCCTGTCATTTTTTTAAGAGGCCTTTGATGTGGGCATATCCATGTCCTGGGTGGTTCCTCCTCCATGCACATTTATTGATCTAGTGTCTCAGAGAGCATGAAAAGAACCAGATGCAGTTGAACCAGTCTCCAAGAAACCTGATAAAATCTTAGTACCTCCCAAGACCAGCCATGTTGGAGTAAGAGACCCTCTGTTGATGCAGTCTTGATGGTGGCAGCCACCGAAAAAAAACATTTCAAAAGAGAGTTCTTCAGTCCACCCACTGACCAGGGAGTCCTGAGCAGTGGGCCACTTAGTAAAGAGCAACTTCAGTTCATAGGCATTTGTCCTGAGAGCCTTCAACTGTTTAGCACATTTGACAAGACTTCAGCAGGACCTAGTGTCAGAAAAGACACAGCAACCACTAGAGATGTAGAAGACTGAGGTGCAGTTGTCTACCATGCAGTGCATTGCTAATGTGTCTATATATCTGCTCTCCAATGCAGTTGATGGTATGTCTTGCATAACAGGCACTGACATTGTTCTGTCAGTGCATAGCAATGCCAGTGGGCACTGGCATTGCTGTGTGCCGGCACACCTGGATGTAGCTGTGTAATTTCATAGACTACTTTAAGGCATCCTTTGTCAATGTCCTGTTCAAGAGTTCTTTCTTTTTTGGCCCAAAGGTTAAGGACAAATTAACTATGAGTGAGCAGGATGGAAAGACACTGTCTGCAGTTGGAGTGGAGTTTGTCACTCCCAGCGATACTTTTGTAAAATTCAGAAGTGGGCTAAAGCCTCTTTTTGCAAGTCACAGTAGCCTTTTCAAAATGTTCTTGGTGCAGCCTCCCCTCATAGCAGGGGACAACCAAAATGGATGCTGTCTATGTGGCATTGATGCTGCAATGAAATGAGGCTTCCATGGAGCATTCACCAGGAGCTGCTGTTCTCTGGAGGCAGTTGAGGTTGCTTAGTTCTCCACCCAAAAGCTTGAAAGGGTATCACCTTGGACAAATGGGTGGTGAGAGCTCTTGCCAAAGGTTATATAATTCTATTTTTGTTTGTGCTGAAATAATCAAGGAAATCACTTCTGGATGTTCCACCCCATCAAGGAAGAGAGACAGCAGTCAAGATTCAAATGCTGCTGGCCAATCGATTCATCCAGGAGGTCCCACCAGACCGCCAAGGATCTGAGATCTATTCTAAATTCTTTTTTGTGCCATAGAAGAACAAGGATGTGAGACTAATTATGGATCTAAGCAGATCTGAACCATTATGTCAAGCAGACCAGGTTTCAGATGGTCATGATGCAGTCTATTTTTTCTCTGAGGAAAGATGACTGGATGTGCTCAGTAGATCTCAAGGATACATAGCATCATCTAAAGATTGCAAGGTAGTCCAGGAGATTTCTGGTGCTTTTGACTGGGAGATGCATATGATCAATTCACAGCTCTGCCCTTTGGTCTCACCACAACCCCCCCAGGTGTTCACCAAGTGTGTGGGAATCATGTCAGCCTGGCTAAGGCTGCAGGGGTTCCAGGTCTCCCATACCTGGATGATTGGCTCTTTACTGCCTCCACAAGTGCATTCTATTGTCAAAGCTTGGGACTTCTTATTCACATTTGACTGTCCTTAAGGATCATGGTGAACTACTAGAAGTCCAGTTTAGAAGTCAGTTAAAATTTTAAGAGTTCATAGGCTATCATTCGGATACAGTGTCTCAGATAGCAAAACTTCCAATCCACAGGTTAACATTGCTTGGAGCACAAGTGTCTCATCTACTTCTATATCACAAACCTCCAGCCATGATGATCCTGAGGCTCTTGGGAACACGGTAACTTCAATTTGCCTAGTACCTCTGATAAGGTACCATATAAGGATCCTGCAGTGGATGGCAGCAGCTCAATGCTCATGCTTGAAACATCCCATGAATTTCCCAGTTGCCATAACAAACTGTTGCCTGACAGAGATTAGTTGATAGTTGGAATTCCCTCTTGTACCAGCTGGGTGGCCCTACATTTTTCCGCAGCCTCAACCCACAGTCACCATGGATGCCTCTCCTGGGATGTAGGGAGCATTTCAGGGAGAAGACAGTCCAGGCTCTGTGGACAATTTCCATATCGGTGTCTTTGAGATGATAGGCCTGCAATACTAGGAAGACTGCTATCAGGACCTTCTCTCCAAGAGTGTGATCTCTGGTTAGATGGACAGTGCATCTGTGGTTCGATTCCTAAACAAGTGGGGGGAACCTTGTCTTCCATCTTTGTTGGAAAGCCATAAAAGATGGCAGTGGTTGATCTCCTTTCAAATGTTTCTGATCTTAGTGCATATCCTGGGGAAGTCCAAAGTCTTGGTGAACAATTTAAACAGGAAAATCGTCTTTCTCATGAGTGGTCCCTGAATACAGAATTAGCAGCTCAGATTTTCTGACACTAGGGCACCCTTGCTGCAATTTGTTTGCCACCTGGTCCAGCATGAAGTGCAGCAGTTTTTACACCCTAGATCACCACAAGGAACGGTCATGGAGGGATAATTTTCTATATGCTTGCCCCTGGGTCATAAGCTTACCTGCAGACTCCCCTTATAGTAAAATTTCTTCAGAAAGCAGCCCATTGCAGAATGGCTGTAGTTCTCATTGCCCCATTCTGAACCTGACGAGTCTGTTTCTTTTTGTGAGGCCTCACTTGTGCTACCCACCCAAGGTGCTTGACCTCATTCCAGGGTTGGTTTTCATCCAGCAGGGATTTGTCTGCCCAACATTCATACCCTCAGGTTAACCACATAATTTCTCCAGGCCTCATGATGTCCAAGAATTCCAAGCTTTCTGAAAGAGTTATAAATATTTTACCCTCTCTCTGAAACCTTCTACATGGAATATCTATTCTAGTAAATGGAATTGCTTTGTAGTTTGGTTTTCATCTAAAGGTCTAGACCCCTTTTTCAAAACCCCTTGATGTTATTCTGGATTTCCTTTCTGATCTCTTTCAATCTGGTTTGAGCTATTCAGTTATTAAGGTTCATCTTGCTGTTATTACTAATTTTCACATTGGCAGTGAACACTCTTGTAGCTGCCCTTAAGATCTGTAAAGTTTTCTTGGAGTGTGTTTTTGTTATGACCTCCAATTTGAGATCCCATCCCTTTTTGGGATTTGCCATTTATTCTCCATGTATTAACTCGTCCTCCTTTTGAACCTTCATTCACCAACTCCTTGAAGATGCTATCTTAGAAAACCAATCTTCCTGATGTCTATTACATTGGTGAAATGGGTCTCTGAGCTGCATGCATTATCCTCCGTCTCTCCTTATTAAAAAAAAAATCAGATATGGAAAGGGTTATCATCAGGACTAATCCTTCCTTTTTTGTACAATGTAGCCTCTGAGTGTGCTTTGAACCAGCTTATTCATTTGCATGTGTTCTTCCCGAATTTTAGTAATAAGGCTGAATATTTGCTGTATTGTATGAATGTTCATAGACAGCTGAGGTTCTATATGGGCAGAACCAAAGCCTTTAGAAAAACAGATCAACTCTGTTTCCTTGTCCAAAGCCAGGCCAGTGTCAAAAGCATCCTTTTCAAAATGGCTTTCTAATTTCATTTCTTGTGTGTGCAACTTGAGAGGAAGGCCCTTCAAAACTCAAAAGCCATTCTACTAGGGCAATGACTACTTCTGCCTTTTTGTCCAGGGCCTCTATTAATGACATTTCTGTCAGTACTCCTACTTTTGTGTCCCATTACAAATTGGACATACATTCAAGGTCCTGGGTCTCTTTTGGTTCCACCATTCTGTGAAATGTTCTCTGAAATGTTCTCTGAAATGGCCTCCCTGTGATGATGCATGGCTGGGGTCTCTGTCCCATAGGTTGAAGTCAGACAGAAAATATAAAATTCGATACAAAAGTTGTGTACTTAACCATAATGATAAATCTGTTTTGCCTGTTTCTGTCCAGTTCAACCATCTATCCCTCCTATCCCCCTCCTTTTTATGGTCTGATTTTGATATGAGTGGGAGACTGGGCATTCGTGTTTCCCCCTTCAGGTCCTTTATTAAGTGCCTGGAATTGTTTTTGCATGATCTTAGGTCTGTGTGAGGGGCAAACTTGATCTGAGCTGGATGGAGCAGTGTATTATGGTTAGAGGAGGTGGATTTCTGGAGTTTCTAGACTCTGAGAAAAGGAAGGCTTCGGATCAGAGCTGGATCTGATAAACTACAAGCTGAACTGGATGAAAACTGACATTGATCTCTTATTATGGTAAATACATCAATTTTGCTTCAGAGTAGCGATAACATCCTTGCAATGCTGGGTTTCAGTGCCCACCACTGAAAATGATGGAGTTGTTGGATGGGGCATGTTCATATTCCTAAGAAGTCAAATTACATCTGTACTCATAAGGCAGAGCAATGACAAAGACCTCCTGCATATATTACTATCAGTAGAAACCTGTATCCCATCATAACTTGCCACTGTATCCCCTACACCACATAAAGTATATATAAACAAACTGGAGTCTCTCCCCATTTAACTTAACACTACTTTCTTGGGAGATTTCAGGTATCCTTCCATTAAATGGGGACCTACAGTACAGTTTGCACAACACTTCCCAGATTTCCTTAGACCCAGTCATTCATGTCCCATTTAATAGAGCATATATTTGATGTAGTTCTCACTACTGTATCTACACTTTGCTCTGCAACTGTAGATGTCCCATGTTTAGTCAAATGCAACCACTGTTCAATAATACTCACTGTTAAGGTAAATTGTGATTTACTGCCAAATCCTTCTGTCTTTAGAGAGTAGGCTAAGGCAAGTCTATTACAGCGAGCTGATAACTTGATGAAATTTAAGCATCACTCCCTGACTTCATCCCACACACTGACATTCATGGACAGCTACTGTTTTCATCTAAAAGGATGCATTGAGGCATCAGTCCCACTCAGACGCAAATATAATGCCAAGTTTGAAAATGAACCCCTTCTGGTTGAACTCAAAACTATATAATAAGAGGAAGCAACTTTTTGTCCATTCTCTAACCTGTAAAAGTGAAATATTGTTTACCAGGAAAGTCCAACTGGACAGAAGTTGCCCGTTTTCAGTGGAGGCCCATGGAGAAAAGCTCCACATAGTACATCACAATACAAAAATATTCAAGAGATTCAATACAATGATGTTCAACATATACATGATACAAAAATATTTAAAACATTCAATACAAATATATTCAACAAAGTCATTGCACAATACTTTAAAATAGTACCCAGAAAGTAAGGTACAGGTGGTAAATGTGGGATAGTAATACACACTGAAGTGTCATGCCTGGTGCAATTGTAGTACTTTATCATGGTATACACTATATATGGCTAATTATGAGAAAGAGCTAGGTATTAATTAAGTTAGGTATTATGGGTCTTGACAGTTGCATATCCAGGAATTGGTTAGGTAGGACTTTAGTTGATTTTTTAAGTTAGATTAGTCTTATTTCAAGGGGGAGTGAGTTCCAGAATTTGGCAACTGCACTTAAGTAGAGTGATCTCCTGATGTGTATTTGCTTTTGGATATTTCTGCAAGCACTTTGTGGATCTTAGTTGGCAGTTGTTGTTGTAGGGGTTAAGTAAGCCTGCAAGAGCTGGTGTTCTATTGGGGTGGTAGACTATTTGATGTGCCATGGTAAGTTGGTTAAAGTTTATTAAGTTGGGTAATACTAGCCAACCTAATTGCTTAAGGGCTTGACAATGATGAGATCAGTAGGAGGAGTTGGTAACAGATTTTGCCATTTTGTTATAATAAATGTATAATTTGTTTGTCACCTTTGTTTAGGTTGGTTAGAACAGGGGATGAATACAGTAATGTGGAGAGTAGGTGTGTTCTAGCTATAATGACTTCTGTTTATGGTCAGGTAGTTTTTGCTATGATAAAGGATACTGAGTTTTTTTATTAACTTTAGTGATGGTCTGGGCTATATGTTCATTGATTTTAATATTTTGGTTGATAATTGTCTCTAGTAGTTTGTTTTTTGGCACTGGGGTGATGAGGGTGTTGTCTGTGGATGATATTTTAAAATGGGGAGTGGGTTCAGTAGCTTTGAATGGGTAGAAAAGCATGAGTTGTTTTTTTTGGGGGGGATTTAGAATAAGTTGAGAGTTTGACAGCCAGGTTTCTATAGCACTAGAGGCTTCTTGGATTTTTTTCTTGAAGAATTTGCAAGGAGGGAGCTGAGCAGATCAGTGTGGCACATGTGCATATTGAACCAAATTTGCTTGATGGGTGGCTGTGTGTAGGCTGTTTGTGAAGAAGGTGAAAAGCAGGGGTCCAAGTATAGATCTCTGTGGTATGCCTAGGTTAACTGGAAGGAAGGGAGATAGGGAGTCCATCGATTTAATGGCTTGCTGGCAGTTGGTGAGATAATGTTTAAACCAAAGCAGGGTGGATATAGCTAGGTTGAGTTCAGAGAGGACAGTTAGGAGTTTGTAATGAGAAACCATATTAAATGCTTTAGACAGGTCTAGAAAGACAGTTGAGACTAGATTACCTAGGTTCTGTTGTTGATTGACAGTGTTTGTAAAACTGATGAGAGCAGTGGTAGTACTATGGCATGGGTAGAACCTGTGTTGTGTTTTGGCAAGAAGGTTGCTGGATAATACATAGTTTAGTATCTGAGACTATGCATTTTTCCAATATTTTTGACAATGGGGATAATATGGTTATTGGTGGGTGGTTGGATAATTCAGTTGATGAACCACCTTTATGAAATGGAATTATGTGAGAGATTTTCCAGAGGGAAGGTACCAATTGCTCAGGTATGGATCTGTTAATTATTGTGGAAACAGGGTAGGCTATGACTTTTGCTGTGATGTTAGGTATTCAGCTGTGAGTTTATTTGCTGCAAGGGTAGTAGGTTTTAGTTTAGACAGGTGTTTATAGATGAGACTGGTTGGGGCTGGTCTGAGTGAAAAGAGGTTTTGGTTGTTTATGTAGATTGGGCGACTAATGGTGAAAGAAGGAGTAATCAGTTTAAGAATTGAATTGATGAAGTAGGCATTGAATTGGGTAGCTATGTTGTTAGTGGTACCATTTATGTTTGGGGGCGGAGTACCAGTTTTACCCAGTTGAAGAATATTAATAGCCACCCAGACTTTCTGTGGGTTTGATTTGTGTTTAGTTTGGAAGTCAGTGAAGTGGCTTTTTTATAATTCCTTATTTGTTTTTTTAGCTTTATTTCTTAGTTCAAGGAATATTTCTCTATTTGAGTTAGTTTTATTATTACCCCAGATGTCCCAGGCCTTATTTCTTTATTTTAGCAGTAGACAGGTGGTTTTAGAGAGCCTGACGACATAGTTGGATTTAACTCTATTGTTCTGGGAGGGGCTAACTGATTTAGTATATCTAAAAAGGTAGAGTTAAAGTGGTCTACTGCCAGTGGAAGGCAGGTAAGTGGAGACCAGTTGCAGTAGTTTAAAGCTGTTATGAAGTCTTCTGATTTGAAGTTTTTAGAGTAGTGTATTTGTTGGAAGGACATTTGTGGGGGGGGGGGTTAATGTGCTGTCTTAGTACAAAGGTGGGGAGGTGGTCACTTAGAGTGTTGGGTAGTGTACCAAATTCTTGTGCTGAGGATGGATGCTTAGCAAGTATCCAGTCTGGTATGGACTCTTTATTTGTAGATTTATCTCTACGGGTGGGAGTTTGTGTTAACTGCCTGAACCATAGAGATTTCTATACTTGGAGGGTAGAGGTGAGTTAATGGAGGACCAGTCTATATTAAAGCCCCCTAGGATAATTGTTTCCTGAGGGGTGGAATAGGGCTTCCCCGGAAGGTGTGTGTGTGTGTGTATATATATATATATATATATATATATATATATATATATATATATATATAGGTTCAGATGTTTTAGTTGTTTAATTTTCACCTTGGTAAAAAGAGTCTGTGCATTATTAAATATAGGGTTGTCCATGTTAATACGGTCTATGGTGAGGTTGTTTTTGAAAAGAAGGGCAACACCACCTCCTCTGTTAGACAATCTGTTCTAATTATATTCTACCTTGATGAAAGTATTTTGTTATCTTTATTGTGTGGTTTTAGCCACGTTTACACAAGGAGTACTAAGTCTGGAGCATATAGAGAAAGAGTTGTGTGGAGTTTGTCTATTTTGTTCAGCATACTTCTAATGTTAATGATAAGAACTAGTAGGTCTGCATGTTTTCTTATGGCATTCAGGTGGTGTGTGCTTGAGATTAAAGGGGATGAGGGAGTCAGTGGGGGCCCAGATTTGGATGGATATCCCCACTGAGTGTTAGTTGAGATGCTAAATAAACAAGAGTCATCAAGTATTGGGAATTAAATAGGTTAAATTGTACACAGATATGTCCGTTATGGTAGATTTTAAGTGGGGCTAGATCTTCAATGGCGTGACTGTACATGGCTGATGAAATATGTGTGAATTCTGAGTGAGGTACCAGGTAGTTAGGTTTGGTGGGGGACTTAGAGTTTAGATTCCAGCTGAGAGAATGTTGGTAGGAAGTAAGGATGGTTGCTATTGGGAGAGACAGTATGAGTATGGTTGACAGGAGATGCATACTGTTTTACAGAAATAGGAGAAGTTTAAATTTGAGCTAGAGGCTATTATAAATAGAGCAATTTCATCTTTAAGTTAGAGGTGGTTAATTCTGCTTTTTAGTTAGGACAGATCTATGCTAACTTTTTCAGTTTGTGTAATTTCTTTGTAATTATCAGGTGAGAGATCTGATAGTTACTTAAGAGGATATATGAAAGTGGGTGTAAGCAAGGAATATGTTAGTTGGTTAGTGTGTGATTGGGTTGGCAGAAAGGTGTGTGTTAATTATTTGAGGATGATTGGTTGCGATGGTTGTGAGAGTAGAACAGGGTGTAGTTTTGTATTTGGGGTATGATTGGTAGATGTAAGGAAGAGCTGGTGGGGCCAACTAATGGTTGGATATAAATTAAATGAAATAGGGGTGGGTGGTAATGGGGGTAGGGTAGAGGAGCAGACTGAGCCCGATCAGCATGAGTTGAGCCAAGTTGCCATGGTAGACAATTTAAAAAAATAATAATCTACTAAGCAGCTACTGCTGCGTAATACTGGTAAGTGTGATAGAGGTGACTGAATGAACTATTTAACAAAGTTGAATAGCTATAGTATGTTTAGAGAGAAAATCTGGAAAAATAAGAAAAAAACAGTTAAGTTAGTCAGAGAGGGGGGCTGTAAGGTAGGAGCAGTATGGTTTGGTGGTGTGTCTTCAGCCGTTTGTATAAAGTACAGGATTTAACATACATGAGTTTTTGTGCTTCAGCCAGCTGCAGGCGTTCTCCCTTCAGGTTGTTAGGTATTGGAATACAGCATAAAAAGAGGAAAAATAGAAAAAAAATACAGTTT
This sequence comes from Protopterus annectens, assembly GCF_019279795.1. NCBI lineage: Eukaryota > Metazoa > Chordata > Ceratodontiformes > Protopteridae > Protopterus > Protopterus annectens. The sequence continues at coordinate 1,435,563,855 of NC_056743.1, read as the reverse complement.
TGCTTTGAGTAGTGATGTACACAGGAAAAGTAAGAGTAATTTGATGAAAAGAGGGAGAGGAAGAAGTAGTAAAGAAAAAATACAGTCCTGTTACAATGCAATCATTTAGCAGAACCAATAGGGTAAATCAGACAATACTACACATTTAGGCAGGCTAGTATAGGAATAATATGAAACATTAACTAAACAACCGGCGGTGGTGGTGCTGCGGTAGCATTGTCGCCTCACAGTAAGGCGCTGTCCGGTTAGATTCTCAGCTAGAGCATCTTCTGTGTGGAGACATGTGTGAATGGGCTACCTTCGTTGAAGGTTGTGCGTCAGGGCTGGTAACTCGGCATGTAAAAATCAACTACCAATCATTAGCTGACCGGAGTTCCACTGTGGCGACCCCTAACCGGGAAAAGCCGAAACACACAAACTACACAACTGGTTTTGGTCTATATAGATGTTATACTGTAAATTAGCCCAACTAAATCCCTTATAGCACTCTCTGTAGCAACGCTGAGGCAAAGAAAAGGCAGCTGTATGCATGCAATATCTATAACACTGTAAGCAACCTACTGGCAGAATTGCTGAAATTGTGACTATTCCACAAGGTAGGAAAACATGTCCCAGAGGCTGAAAGTAGTATAAGCACTTTGGAACCTGGTCACATTTAGAGGCAAGTACTATGTATTTTCAACACATACTGTAGAACATGGTTGCATTTAGAGGTAAATACAATGTACTTTCAGCATCACTGCATGAGAGTAAAGTCACTGGCTATTATGGAGGCAGTACAGTAATACGTAAGTTAAGAAGCAATGTACTAAAAGCTATGTACTGAAATCTAGAGGCTGTTTTAAAAGGTGATCAATAATACATTTAGAAACAGTGTCACAACACTAGCTATTATCTAACCTTAACTAAAATGCACAGTTAGTTTAAAAGTTCTAGCCAGAGCAGGTCACGACTGAACCACATTGCTAACCCTGATGATATCAACTAATGCTATCCATTCAAGCTTTGCTCTCTACAACAATAATACATAAACTACTGTGATAAGAAATTATTTTGTAAACTGTGGATAAAAGTTCAAAAATATAAAATACCTTAGTGAATATACATTGGCACTAGCACACTACCAATTATCAGAGCCAAAGAGGACTGGTATAGAAAGGTGAAAGAAACAGATGATGTGCGATGCTATCCCTAGAGTTTAAATGGCACAAGGCATGATGGGAGATAGGAGAGCAAACCATTTAAGAATTATGTTTAATTTAATGGAAAAGATATGGAAGATATTGCAAGAGGTAGAGTTGCTTAAAGGAGGCACATTGCCGCAGTAGGCATTTGAAAGAAAAACAATCTACTAAGCAGCTTCAGCTCTGTAATAGTGTTAAGTGCGGTAGAGGTAACTAAATGAACTACTTAACAAAGATAAATAGCCACACTATGTTTTGAGAGAAAATCTGGAAAAGTAATAAAGAATAGTTAAATTAGGCAGAGAAGGGGGGTGTAAGGTAGGAGCATTATGGTTTGGTGGTGTGCCTTCAGCTGTTTGTATTAAATACAACATACATGAGTTTACAGTGGATTTATCCGCCAGCAGATTAACAGATCAGCAATGAACTTAGAAGCAAAATGATGTACACAGCCTTATTCAGCTGTATCAGAAACTTTGAAAGCAGTATTCTAGCAATGTATTGAACTAATGCATAACAGCTCATACTCCTCCCTGAAAGATAAGCCAGCATATCTGTGGAAACATTACACCCTTATCCCCTCTGCACAAATCACTTACGAGGAAGTCCTGAGGGTTCTATCCAAGACCAAAAACACTAGCTCCATGGATCCAGACACTGTGCCAGGCTGCCTTCTTATCTGTACAAAGCATAGCCTTAAAGACTTGCTACTAAACATTTTCAGTGTCAGCCTGTTCACTGAATTTGAGCCAGAGGTGTGGATAACTATAGTCATCCAATTCCATAAGGGAGGACCCACTACTGACCTTGGAATCTCTACAGCAATAAGCCTCACCTGGCCTTGTTAATAAGTGCCATTGCTTTACAATCAAAGGTATTGGCAGTCTACAGTCCTTTGATTCAAACCAGTTTGGGTTAATTAAAGGTATATCCTACCTCCTAAACTCGATGGGCTTGTTTTAACAAGCCACTGATGCATTGGATGTGGATAGATTATTTTACACTGCTTACTTCAGCCTGTCCAAGACCATTGATACCATAACGTCCAAAACTAAAGCAGAATCACTTTCAAGAAAATACAAATATCCAAAAATGAACAGGAAAGTAATACCACAACGAAAGGGTTATTAAAACAAAAACAAGTTAAAAACAGGTTAAAAGGCACAATGAGCTTTTTCCGCCTTAGGCCTTCTTCAGATCTATAAGTATCCAATCATTATCAACATTTTATTGGGGGAGTGCCCAATCAAATTCATCTTTTCAGTCAGTGTCTTCTTATAACTGGCTTCAATGGAAGTAATTCATTCAGACCCAGTTCTTTATCCTCTCTCAGGTCTGCTATCCATTTTGTTTCTTCGTATAGAGTTATTTCCTTTATGTTGCCTCTTCTTGAGCTGCAATATACCACTTGAAGAGCCATAAACTGAAAGGAGTGACTGTTATTCAACATTACATGTTTACTTAAAGCATTTGTAGGGATCTTGTTTTTTATATCTCTTAAATGTGCCTGAATCCTAATTCTGAACTGACAGTTTGTTTTTCCAACATAGAAACTTGTACATTGTGTACAGATTGCTACATACACGATATTTTAGTCCCACAGTTAATATATGTTCTCAGATTATATGATCTACGTGTTCTGGGGTGTTGAAAACTCTGATCCTGTAGTATATACGGGCATGCTTTACAATGACCACATTTAAAGGTGCTTTGTCTTTGTATTTGTCCATTTCTTGAGTTTATATGTCCATCTTTACATAGTAGTTGTTTCAAATTCATCTTATTTTTATAACAAAAACTTGGTATATCTCCCACTATTCGTCTTATGGACTCATCCACTGTCAATATCTGCCATTTTTTTCTCATTATACCACAAATCTGTTTAACATCTTGACTGTAGGTCAGCGTACATCTCATAACCGATGTCTCCAATTTTCTTGAATGTCCATTATCATATTCAATGTTCCTATGAAAGTGTGGTCTCCATTTCATTCTTCTCTGCTGTTGTATTTCTGTGGCTATATCATTGATTTATTTTTGCTTGTATCCCCTTTCTCTCAATTCATTCTTAGTCCTCAGCATTTTCTCCTGATATTTGCTCAAGAAGAGGCAACTTAAAGGAAATAACTGAATACGAAGAAACAAAATGGATAGCAGACCTGAGAGTGGATAAAGAACCAGGTCTGAATGAATTACTTCCATTGAAGCCGGTTCTAAGAAGGCATCACCTGAAAGGATGAATTTGATTGGGCACTCCCCCTATAAAATGTTGATAATGATTGGATAATTATAGATCTGAAGAAGGCCTAGGACCAAAAGCACTCACCTTGCCTTTTAACGGTTTTTAACTTGTTTTTGTTTTAATAAACCTGTTGTTGTGGTATCGCTTTCCTGTTCATTTTTAGACCATTGATGCCATCCCACATTCTGACATTATTGACAAGCAAATCAAAAATCAAACTGTGTTAATCCCTGAATAGCAAGCTGGCTCACTGACAGAGCCCAATCTATTAATATAGGGAACACACAAAAAGGTTGGTACTATTGCTTTCCTGTGGATGACCAAGTCTGAAAATGACTGCAAGCTTAGAACTGTAATAAACTTTTCAGCTGACTTCCAGATTCTCCAGGAACGCCTAAATATAAAAGTGGTGCCTAGATCATGGCCTTAAGTTAAATGCCAAGAGCTGTAGTATTGTGTCCTTTGGCAAACACAGGTGACCATGCATATAGATGACATCCCTTTGCAAACTGACAGTTATTAGGGACATGGATAATTTTATTGACAATCAACTATCCTTTGATCACCATGTATCCAGTATGGTTAGAAACTCTAGTCAGATTGATTACCAGGGATAAACTTATAATTCAAGGCAAGTTCTCATTCCTCTCTACTCCTTCCTTATAAGACCCATAACAGAATAATGTCCCTTTCAGTGTGTACTTGTCTAAACATATGACTCAAGGTGAAAGACTGCAGTGTTCCTCATGAAGTGAATCAAGTTCATGGCTTCCTTATGCTACATAGCCCACTTAAGTGTTTTCTCTCTTTGTTAGTGTGACTTTTGACTAGGGACCCCTACCTCTCCTACAGAGCCTTGAAGTATCCAGTCCTATGTGGCCTCCTACACATCCACAAAACATACTCCCACTAAAAGGAGCAAAACTTCCATAATAACATCAATAGGACCTACTAACAAGATATAAGTCTAAAAAAAAATCCTCTTTTATGCAATAGATTTCCTTTAGAAGTAAAGAAAAAGTAGCTCCCTAATCCTGTTTAAATGCAACTTGGACAAATGGATGGGAAACCATAAATTCACCCCTGGCCTGGATCCTCAAACCCCCACTGAAAGGAAATAAAAGTAGGTAGTTACTCATATTGTAGCGTGCTGACAAATTGGGAAGTCGAAGATAGGTGGAAAATGATCTGCCTGATCAAAAGCATAGTATGAACCAATAAGTGAGCGTGATCTAGTATACTTTTGTTACCTTTGCTATCACCTATATGTGACAGCATGTGATGTAAGCATGTGCAAGCCCACTTTAAAAGGCATTTTGGTCGATGCTGTCTTCATTTCATCTTGATAGAAAGCTGGCCATTGACAGTGTTTTTCTTTTTTTGAGTTTTATATCAGTCATTTGTACTATATCTTGATCCAAATTTCTGTGCAGTTTGTTTAACTTTTTTTCTGTTCAAGTATTCAACTCCCATTTTTTTTAATTTTCTACTGAGTATAACTTTTCTGTACAAGTTGCTGAATGGCTATAGTTATTGTGACGAAAGGAGATACCACCAGCCCAACTAGCTGTTATTTTGAAAATAATTATATGTCACTGGTGAATATCGAAATTATTTGTGTAAGATGCTTATGTTACAAATGTATTAGAATTATATGTCTTATGTATATCAAACTGCTTATGCAGACATGTGTTGAAAAGGATATTTGCACAAGACTTATATTCAAAATGGATCCACAGTGTGCCCTGCTGGAAAAGAATAGAAATGTACATGCACTATTGTAACTGTTTAAATGTATATATTTTAATAGTGGAAACTGGGACACAGGAAGTTAACCCCAGTCTAGTAAATTTTAGAAAAATACATGAAATTAAATTACGTTATGGCTAGGCCATAAAACATGGTATCTTACAGTTTTCAATACAGAAGCAGACACAATGTCTGTACTAAGAAACTTTCTGTATTGTCATTAGGGTGAATTAATTACTTGTCTTGAAAGCATGAAGGAATGTAATTGTTTTATGACTTCAGCATCTGCCAGATATCTGAGGAGAAACCCTTGTTTGTATATTTTTACAGGTAGATGCTAAATACTGCCAGCTTCATCAATGGTTGTTTAGCCTGGGAACTAGCAGTCAGATGTCAAGAAATGATGTCATTCTGAAAGTTATCCCTGCAGTAATATTTGAGATATTCATTTGAGGAGTCTCTTAGTGAGACAGAGCATTCTGCATTCTGTCTTGGACCTGACAACAACTAGAAGATCCTTTCACCATATATGTCTTGCTCTATTAGTAAGTTCTTAGTTTGTAGTATAATTCTCTTAGATGTAGTCGGAATATAGTAAAGCTTAGTTTAGAGATTTTTCTTTATTTATTTGAGACTGCCCTGCAATGTTGTTTTAAATATTTCCTGTGGTTTTGAACTCTGATGTCACTGTGAATATATATTTAGTATTGTCTTGTTCTTTTATTATTTATTAACAATATTTAAACCTTTCATTGTGGCTGATCTGTGTATAGATATTTATGTTTTGAGAATACTTGCATATTTATTTGGTGCCACTGTGTGAGCCACTCCTAATAGCATTGCTCTTGGTCAAACTACCATTTGTATTAGTATTAATATTACACGGTAAAATTGGACACCCTTTGTTAAGGGCCTTAAGGTAGCTGATAATGAGTGATTGGTGGCAGTAATAACTAACTTACAGTCTGGGCAGAAGGGGTCATAGTTATTAAACTTGTGCCAGCCTTTTCTAGGTGTATGTGTGTGTCAGCTACTTGGGCAGGGACACAAAACATGAACAAAGGCAAAGAGAGGTGCCCCAGGAATCCACAAGTTTTTCACCCTTTGAGTTGCTGTATGGGCATAGACTGAGGTGACCTCTAGATTTGATTAGTGATGAGTGGGAGGGTGAGTGTGAATCCTACAAGGAGTCTATTGTGACATATGTCCAAAACCTCAGGACAAGGCTCAGGGAACTCATGGGAGAACCTGGCAGAAGCCCAACAGCAGAAGAAGGTCTGGTATGACAGGAATGCTCGAGCTAGAGAGTATGCTGTAGAGCAGCAGGTTATGGTTCTCATTCCTGTCAGACACAATAAGCAGCTTGTCTGATCCTAACTTATTAGAGAGGTTCATTGGTATCATCCTTGTTTAAGCAGGGTATTACTTTAATTGGTTCACCTAGCCCTACTCCAATTCCCAGTATAGAACATTGTTTGCTGTTGAAATTAGAGCAGGAGTATTAAAAGCAGAAAGAAATTGCCTGCAGAATTTTGGACTGACTTTAGTGCTGGTAGAGCCACAAGGGCAGGCACCAGCATCTGTTCAGTGATCTGTGTGATGAAATTGATCATAGGAAGTTGCTAGGCTAATGGTCCTAGGGCCCTTACAAGCCTTGCCAAGTTATTACCCTTATTTCCACGAGCAGCACCTATTGACCCTGTCCAGGAAGGACACAGGTGGAACCCCCCTGGTGAGTTTACGGTCACCCATCAAGTCATCCAGATTGTGTTTGAAGAGGGCCAATGCGATGCTCTGTTCAACATGAAGTGGGAGTCTGTTCCAAAGGTGTGGTAAGCTCTGGGAGACAAATCTGTCCTTCTAGCAGGTTTTATTAATGTCACATACCAGGTTAAAGTCTTTAGAGGGAGTAGCACGTGTACCATTTGTCTTTCAGATATGAAGCATTTCCAGTAACGCAGGGTCAGAGATTGCCTTATATGCAAGGCAGAGATCACCTCTGAGTAGTCTGTATCAAACAGAGTAAAGTGACAGTGATTTCAGATGATCCCCATAGGATAGATGGTGAAGACCTTGAATTTTCCTTGTGAGGAACCTTTGTGGTTTCTCCATTTGCTGCAGGTACTTAGAAAGGTGCATATCAAAAGGGGCATTGTGCTCAATTATTGGCCTGAAGAGGGAAGAGTACAGGGAGGTTATAACTTCTTTTTCTGGAGACATTCCCCTTACTTATGAGATGAACAGTATAGAATGGCCTTCTTACCACTGTGCAGACATAGTGGTCAAAGGTAAGATTGCTGTCAGCCTGTGTGCCCAGGTCTCTCACCACTGAGACTGTACTTAAGGTGTTGCTATTGATGTGGTAGTTAGCAGGAACATCGCTTTTAATGAAATTAATGATAATACTTTTTTTGCATTGAGTTTGAGGCCATGAATTTGGCACCAATCTTTTGTCTGTGTAAGACCCTCTTGTAGGTTGTTGACATCATTTGGAGATTCTATGACCGCTCCCAGTTTGTAGTCATCAGCAAACTTTGTCATCCACAGACCTTTAGTTTTTGCTTGCAGTTCAGAAAAATGGTTCTACCTCCAGTATTGGAAAGGGATTTATGCCAAAACAAATGCCAATTCTCAAAAGTAATATTTTTGGAGGTTTTTTGGTCTCAAACCACATCAGCTTGATTCTCTCATTGGTCATGACAGCATTTTTGAGGCTGATGTGTACACTGGATGTCTGTCAAGGCTTCCTTTTTAAAATTGATACCTGTAGCAGAGGTTACATATGTAGCCCTTTGAAGTAAAGGGCACAACATTCTTCTACATGGTGGAGAGCTCAGGGGTAAACAAACTTGTGCTTACTAACTCTACCTTTTCAGTTTAGTTACCAACATGTCTCTAAAAAGAAGTTAGTTTCACTGACAGACGTACATCAAGGATGGAGAGATAATGTGAGTGTTTGGAACTGCATCATTGTAGAAAAGGAATATCTACTTTCTTGCAACAAACCACCATTGGAACATAGCATCTAATTTTGTAGTTCTAACCTTGGATCAGTCTTCAGACATCCAACACCCTTTTAACAAATTCTAATCATGAAATTTGCTGTTTTTGCTATTCTGACTTTCCTCTGCCAGATGAAACATTTGTAAAAGCTTCACATCTTTTTTTCATTCTAGAACCTTTTCCCCCCTTTGAGGTGTACCATCTTCTAACTCTCACAGGTTTTGAGCCTATTCATTCTGCCTTTACATTGGCAGTGTCAGTGAATTTTGGCGGGGCCAGGAGCTGACCAGAGGACCTGTTGTGCAAGCAGCCTTGAAGTATGATAGGCTTTTACAGGCCTATTCCTCACATCTGCTCCACAGCGTCACATGTGCTTGCTGACATTCTACTGCCCCAGTGACCTGTGTATGGATGGGTCTACTTGACATTATCAAATTCTCACTTACCTGAAAATTACATTCACTAGACTATTTCACTGGAAACTTATTTTAATCAACACTTGGATCACTGAAGATGTACTCTGGGAAACTAAACACTTGGCCACCATGGTGAACTTTGCCCTTTCCCCACTATAGTGTGATCTCAGAGTATGTATATTTAGTTGGGGGTGAAGCCCCCACTTGGGTGGGTTTGATTTGCTTCAGTTCATTTTTTTTTTTCTGGTGGCCAAGTGGTTAATTTCTCAGAGTACAACTTTGGTGATCTGGGTGTTTGTTAAAATGTATTTTTGGTGGTCGTCCCGTGAATGTAATTTTCGGGTAAGTGAGATTTTGATAATGTGAAGTAGATCTGTATGGATATGTGCCTACTGTGCTGTGTGCAGTTTCATGAACACATATGTTTGGCCCATCTGCTGAATGTTAAAACACCCACCTATTCTGGATATCAGGCACTTAGTGGTTCAGCCTGCCTTCCTTCCTTCCTCCAGGATGGCTTTCAGGTATTGCCTGCTATCATCCATTTGTACCAAATTCTCAATCTCCTAGATTAATAATTAGTCTAGACCTCATCTCTGTGCACAATGGAGGCTGCAACAAATTTTATATTTTTAACTTAGTATATCTGACAAAAAAAGACCACTATGACAGCTCTTTTCTACTAAAAGAGTGTTTTTATTTATTTTGTGTTTAATGTAAGTAAACTAGACCACAAACATTTTCAGCTTCATCACTAGTGCAAAGTAGGATTACATTAGGCACTGCAGGGAGAATTAGTGTTACCAAACATAGAATCAAATGGTGCAAAACTACAATCTATATAACCACCTGTTTCTAGCAGCATATGATAAGAATTCAGGGTGTTCTAAATCAGGAGCTTTGGTTGAATCTATAAAGATGGCAGCAGTTAGATTGCCATCATCAATGTTTTGTTAGATGTTGTCTTTCAGAAAGAGGGTGGGTACAGTTAGGGTTGTCTGAAAATTCTTATGAAACCATGTTTGCTGAAGGTGCCATATTATGGTAAGTATGAAGAGAGTTGTACAGAGACTGCTTTTTCAAAAATGTTAGATAAAGTTTGTAGAAATGGTGAAATGTCAGGAACAGAGCGTTAGACTTAATTTAGAAGGGAATATTTGTGGGTGATTTTTAAAAGACAAGGGAAGAACCAGTGGACATAGGTAAATTGATTATGTTTTACATTTAAAACTAGGAAGATGTTGAAGTCTTAAGAAATCTGGGGCTAGGGTCATCAGACTCAGCAAAGCTATGATTTGATAGTTTACACACCTGTTGACTTCCTGTGTGGTTGTTTAATGTGAAAAATAGAAATGAGATCTTTCAGGGACTCTTTGGAGCATGTAGAGCTGTCAGTGTTGCGTTGAAGGGTAGCTCACTGGGCTGTCTAAAGAGAATTTAGCCATTTTGTTCAGTCTTAAGGTCAGGGGTGGTTATATTTTTACCTAGCAAGTTGCTCATCTCATTCCACAGCCCTTTAGAATTTCTAAGAAATATTGCCATGTGTGTTTTGATGCATTCTGTTTACTCATTGTATATGTTTCTTGTATGGATTTCTAGCAGTGCAATGTGGCTGCCAGCTGTGTGTTTACTGTTTTGACAATTTTTTATGCAACCCTTTTGGCTTGGATAGCTGCTAGGTAGGCTGCAAAGGTGTTGCTTACTCACCAAGTTACCAGGAGAAAGCAGTTTTCTGTAGTGGAAGTAGGATGTTTAAAACATATTGTACAGTTGGACTGTTTTGTAACACAAGTCCACTTGGTTGCTACTAGGTGCAGCAGCAAGGCTGCTTCCTTGCAGTAGTCGAAAATTCAGGAGTTGATGATGGAGCCAGTGACCTTAAGATATTTTGCAGAGAAGGTTTTGAAAAATACTGGAATTTCAGTCCATGCAGCAAGCAATTGAATTTGTTGCAGATCAGCTGTTAGGTATGTAACCTGTGAGAAAATAAACACCACAGATGATGTTTTGGTACTGTATTGCAACCATGGCACTATCCTTGAGCTACGACAAGTGTTTATGCAGCACTCAGCCTCACTTAGTGTATTTTACTTTTTAAATCAGTATATGCCTAGCTACCAGATCTCATGGAAGCTGTTATATAATAGAATCATTTAATTCTGCAGTGTTTCACAAGACCCTGTATATGAATGGTGCTTACAATTCTTGACTTATTTGTGCAGCTTTAATAATGTTGGTGGCTCAACTAAAGTAACATCCTGCTGGCTTGGCATGTTAGAGCTGTTTTTTATTACAACCAATGGAAGAGGGGAAAAATATTCTGTTGAGAAGCAGATGATTAAGGATGGAGCATTTAGCTGTAAACTTTTTAAAGTTCAATAGTATGCAGCAATTCACACTGACAAGCTTTTTGACAGCAGTTCTATGACACATCTCACAAGCTTCCTTGAAATCTAGCTATCAACACTACAGGCTTATTCAGTTAAGTGATTTATCTTCCAATTATTAAAACCAGTGAGTTCCTGCAGCAGTTTAGCTTGTTACATAATAATCAGTCGCTCATAAAACAAACATTCAGTACAGTTTAGTACTAAAGCATTAAGTTTACAATTAAAAAAAATCTGTCCGTACCAGGATGAAAAAAACAAAAATGTGGTACTGCAGAGAATGCAAGAAGCAAATACAAGTTAATTTATTGATTGTTTTAAGTTGTATAAACAACAATCAAGCCTTCAAAGTAAATGGAGCACAGAAGCAGTTCTGTGAGATGAAGAAGCACAGCCCCATATGTGGAAGGACTAAAGCTGCAGGGTTTTGTCAGCTTGGAATCTGAAACTTTCCTTTCTATCTGTCTCTCTCTGTTTTTAATAATCCACATTGCCTTAGTTCAGTTTCCTGTCAGAGTTTATTTGCCTCAATGTTCAACAAGCATTGGAGAAGCAGTATCAGGTTGTGTTTATTTTTATGAGGGGGAAAATCAGTTTCAATTTCTTTGCCTATCAGGGCAGTTCTTAGTGCACTTTTCTGTCTTTCCCTAGGTGTTGGTGTTATTGGACCCTCAACATGCTCTCCTACGACTTATAAAAACCATAGCCTGTAAGAAATTGAATCTGAGTGTAAGATCCTCCTTCAAGATAGGCACACGTTGTCCATGTACTGTTGGGGGGTGACATATTTTAGCCTTATGTGTTATTTCTCAATTTTTTACTCCCTGCTAGAGAGAAAACAAATCACATTTGTTCAGGATAGAAATTAAGTCTTAAGTCGCTCTTGACTTGGTTGGGTGTCAACCTTTAACATAACTTTTGGGGGAGGGGGTCAGACCCACATTTTTAGTAATCAGAGATGAGTTTCCCAGAGATTGGAAGAAAGAGACAAAGACCAGAGAAATAGTCTTTAGACTGGTAGGTCAGATGAACTGAAAGATTCTTGCCCAGGCCTTAGTGCTAAGAGATCAAGAGCAGCAGTACTGTACTCATTCTACTGGTATAGCTTCTATTTCAGTATATCTGTCTCCTTTGATGGATGTGGAAGCTTGAATGGTCCTGGGTTATTTAACTTTGTCGAGAAGGTTCTCCAGAAGTTGCTCTATACTTTACATGTTGTTTCACTACTAGATGAGGGAGGTCTTTATAAAAGTATAGTAAAATGTGTGGCTTGACTCTCCCTACCTTCCAGTACTCTAGCATATTGAGGCTGTTTTTTGCCTTCATTGTCACTGCAGTCCCCTTTACTATCCTTCTGGCCCACATTCACATTCCAGTCCTGACGTGTTTGGAGTCAAGCCTGCAGACTTTGGTATTGATGTCAATAACTTTCTTGATGCCAGCTGTGGTTACAGGCACAAAAGTGCAGCCTTCTGAGACTATCCTTTTGGCTTTGGTCATGCCTTCAATGTCAACAACTTTCCTGGTGATACTGTCAGTGCTGGAAATTTACCTGTGGTTGGAACTGGTCTTTTGACATTGTTATTGGTACCAATTCTTTTTAGCGTCATTCCCAGCTGGAGAACTCTACTTTCTGGGTTAATTCATTCAACATCGGTCTCATGATCAGTAGATACATTGGTTGTGTTGCCAAGAACTGGCTTCTTGGGGATCCATATTCTCAGCTTTGTCTTGCTGGGTTTTGACTTCAGCAGTAGGGGCTCATGCAGTTCACAATGAACATAGCATTGACACTGATAATACCAATAGTTCATATTGCTCTGCACATTTTCCTATTGGCGTCTGTTACTTGCTTTACATTTCTCTCAACTATTAACACTTCATTGATTTACTACTGAAAACATCTTAGCAGAACAGAAGATTTGAAGTCTTGTGTAAAGGAAAAGTACAAGAAGTTCTTAGACTTCTCGAGAAAACCCTCTCAGGTGTTGATGATAAATGTGAGCTGGATTTTATATGGTGATCCCAAACCTGAGAATGTTCCTGAAATGAAGCAGCAGAAGGGTAATGGCCCACCAACCCTGTCACATCTCCACAAAAGGATCCCTTACAGTCCCGCTTAGCCTCTTCCTGTGGATAAAATATTTCAGGTCATGGTCAGACTGGGAGACAACACTGACATGGTAGCACTGGCAGAGAGGAGGTCAAAATGGAGAGATGGCATGAGCAAGGCAATTACAGTAGCATTGCTGGAACTGAAGTTATCCTCATATCTTGGTGAGTACGTTCAGGAGGTGGACCCTGTTTTCACAAACTTTCACTGTGTTTACAGACAGTTTATATATATATATATATATATATCTATATATATATATATATATATATATATATAAAAAGGATTGGGTGCACAGGTTCCTGCATAAAAAGTGCCTACTCTGGGGTGTATGCATTGATGATAGGACTGGTGAAGAAGACTGTATAAAAACCTCAGAAGACGGAAACATTCCTTAATTACTGGGTTTAGATTGAGACTGCCTTCATGCAGTAGAAAGTAGTAGTCAAAAAAAATGATAGGCCAAATGAGGTATAGAGACAAGAAAGTGGGATCCTTGAGGATAAGGAAGAGCATATGTATTGTTACTATTACTCACCCACAAGAATTTCCAGAGGATGTATGGTGAGAGAGATGGAAATTAGAGGAAGTAACAATACTTGCACAAGAAACACTGTTTAAAGTTACAACAAATAATTTAAGACCCTTAATACAACATATCTCAACAAAGGTTCTCCTAAATGAAGGCCCACTGGAGTGCCTAGAAAAGGAAGTGAGACAAAGAAAAAAAATCAGAAGTTATTGAAAGGTATGAAAATAAATATAGGAAAGAAAAAGAGATCTTATAGGCAGAGAAGAACAAACAAACTAATTCATATGAAAATGCAGACTCAAAAATATTTGAAGACAAATACAGGCAAAGACACCTGGAAACAGTAAAGGTCAAAATAAAAAAAAATATCACAGTGGTGGAATGTAGCTGAAAAATGTTTAGCATCATGGAAATTAAATGTATATTGAAGAGAGAGACCATGAAGAGAAAGATTTAGTGTGAAAACTCTGATGCTATCAAGATGGCTACATAATGGGCTAATGACTCCTCAGATGAAGCAGGATGCATTTGAAGAAACCACACCACAGTGTGATGTTCTGGAACCTTCTGTAAGATACTTGCATGAAAGTCCAGTTAGAATTTCACAGCAAGGGAAAGAGCAGGAAGCAGTAAAAACTATGACATAAGCAGTATTGCAACATGAGTCATTGAGGCCCCGTTGGGGGGAGGCAAGATAAATCTGAAGATGTTATGCCACAGAGTGATATTCTGAAAATTTTTTTGGAGACTTAATGGAAGTTCAGTTAGATTTGTGCAGCAAAGGGAAGAGAAGGAAACAGCAAAGATAATGCTCTAATTTCAAAAGAAAATGATTTAAGGGAAGATCTGCTTGGTTTAATAGAGGTGGACAGATTTACTAAGATAGATGAAAGAAACAGATTACAGAAGGTGAGACCCAAAGTGTTAGAAGGCTGGTAAAACAGATCAATATAGTAATTGGGACTATTAAGAGAAAAGTATGTAATATAACAGAAATGAAAAAGGATATACTACTGTGCGGCTTAACTTCTTCTTTCGGCTTTTCCTGGTTAGGGGTCACCACAGTGGAATTCCGGTCCGGTAATGATTGGCAGTAGATTTTTACGATGTCACCGAAGGCATGCCCATTCACGCATGTCTTTCGAACGCCACTCGACCATGGGAAGGACATGCAAACTCCACACAGAAGGTGCTCCAGCTGAGAACTGAACGGGAGAACCTCTTGTTGTGAGTCAACAATGCTACTGCTGCACCACCATGGCTGGTATACTGTGCGGCTTATCTAAAAACAGGTAATGTGTTACTATATGTTTTTGCGGTAACAAAGGAAAGGACGGTTACAAGTAGAATGACACCAATGAAGCAGTGAATAGAGAAAACTGTAATGCAACAAAGACACAAAGTCTCGCTTTTAGAAGAATGCAGAAAAGGAACAGATGACAAATCTTAAAAAAGATAGGTATGGTGAAAACAACACACAAATTCAAAATAGAATAGGATTTATTATGCACTAGTTCTAATAAAAAACTGAAAGTATTAACATAAGCATCCGATCCAATAAGGTATGCAATATAAATATAAAGAAAAAATACAAAACAAGTAATTCATTGGTCAGCCAATAGGGTTTTCTAGAGGAATCAGAAACCAAGCAAAAGAAATATATTTCAGAGAAACATTTACAAAGACTCTATTGAACATAACAAAGATGCCAAATGGATAAAAAGAGTTATAAGAAAGAGTAATAAGATCTAGTATATAGGATATGACATGAGAGAATGTAACAGCCAGGGAAATTGAGACAATTAAGAAAAGCTGTTAATTGGAAAATCCTGGGTCCAGGTGCGATACTTAACCTCTAGATAAAGTATTAGCATCCTTATACCAAGATTTAGCCCCAAGTAAAATTACTTCTGTGATCATCCTGAATAGACACCAACCTGGTTAACAACAGGAAAAAAAAAAAAAAAAAAAAAAAAAAAACATTCTCTTTAAGAGTGAACGTGCATGCCATCTTAAGAACTTCTTGTAAAATAACTGGTCTTCAACAGAATATACATTCTATACCATAGTGGATATATATATATAAATAAATATTGTAGCCAAATAGAAAAAATTTCAGAAATTCAGTCAGGGCAACAGAACAAAATGGTAATAAAAAAGTCATATCGAACAAAGAATCTTCTATTGTTAAAGCCATGAGAGCTGTTAAAAAAGAACAGCTTAAGTTTGACGTATAAAATTGAAAAAAAAAAGCATTAATAGCAATTCACACTCCTGGATTATTAAATGCATAGAGATTTAAAATATACAGCCTGCATTAATCAATTACATTGTAGTGACAATGAAACAGTTTCAACCCACTTTACAGTTGAGTCACATTAAAGGGCAAATTATTATCAATGATCAAAAAAAATAAATAAATAGGTATATTGCAGGGTGATTATTTGTCACTGTCACTGTTTTGTTTTAATTTAACACATAGGCTGTTTACTTAATAGACTAGGCCATGGTTACAGTTTAACAGAAACCAGTCTTTTTCAAAGTCACCTACTTTTTGTGAATGATTCTATAGTTCATCAGATGCTGGTCTGAAAGTGCAGTTACAAGTGGCTTAAATCTTTCTCAGATTATATAAGAATGACATTTGGTTTTGAGAAATGTGCAAATTCAACATTTATAACAGGAAAGCTACAGCACTAAGAAGATATCAACCTGAACCAAGAATGTGATATTGAAGGGTTTAAACCCTAGGGAGTATGTAAGTATTTGGAAATAAATGAAGGGCCAGCAGTAAAAGACGAACAAATGAGAACAATGCTTAGTAACAATTACTTTAGAGGATTAAAGCTAGTATTGAAAACAGCTTTACATCCATTAATAAAGTCCAGGCTATACACCAATTTGCACCTCTTGTTCTTATAATGTTTGTGTGATTAACTAGCTCCAAACAGCACTGAATCACTTGGACAAATATGAAAAAAGTGCATAGCAAGATTATTATATTCCTTGCTCTGAAGGAGCTATGAGCCTCTCCAAAATTTACTACATGTGTAGGTCTGCATTCATGTTTGCTGACATCATCAGATCAATAAAATAATGAAAGTACTAACACATGAAGAAAAGTGTAAGATGACACCTTTGCTTAATTTAACAGAAATATTTCAGAAAGGAGAGAAACGGAAATCAAACCAGATGTAGAAGAAATCAGACAGTAACTGAAAGTGTCACAAAAAATATAAATAAAAGAATATAAGGAAATATGGAAAGCCCATAAATATATTGGCACGTATTTAGTACTCCTTGATCAATGACATATTTAAGCAATAAGCCATGCCTGGGTGTGGGTAATGTTGGATTTACCCACGGTTGGTGTAGTTTGGTCACAAGGACGAAGCCTGAGTGACCAAACAAAGACAACTGTGGGTAAATCCAGCATTACCCACACCCAGAAGTGGGTTATTGCTATTATACAATGATATTATTTAAGAAAAAAAATACTTACTTTTCTTAAATAATGGCATTGTATAATGCCTCCGTGCTGCCCGGTATCCTGGGGTAGTTCGGATGTACTGCGCATGCATATGCTTACGCAGTACTACATCAGAGCTGTGTGTAGAGGAAACAATGGAGAAAGGAAGATCTCCATTGCTTTTTTAAAGCTGTCTCGCTATGTTAAATGAGTTTAAAGTAGTGAGATATCTTTAAAAAAAAAATCAACGGATAAAGGAAGATCTCCGTTGCTTTTTTTTTTAAGATATCTCGCTATGTTAAACAAGTTTAACATAGCGAGATTACAGCAACAAAGCTCTTCCGTTCTCCATTGCTACCTAACACAAAAAAAAAATCAAGACTTATACTAATGGAAAAAGTCCAGGCGACCGGACCTTTTTCCATTAGTATAAGTCAGATTTACAATGGGCACACTGACCAATCAGTGTGCACGTTTTGGAATATTAATTGGGGGGGGGGGTCATTGTATAATGACCAATATGTGACACAGAAATGGTTAAGGAGAAGTGAATTTAAACCAAAAGATAACAGAAGTGGAAATAGTGGCACATCTCGTTCATTGTAATACACACTCATGGCTGTGGGTCCGAATACTGAAAGGCACAATAATGGGAAAAGACAGTTTTACTGGCGATTGGGCAGGCACTACAGTATACAAGTAGCTGCGAAGCATTGGAAACATGAACCACAAAGCATTATTGACAATGGTGATGATGGGATCACATGGGATTACTTAATACCAGTAGTTAAAAAAAACAGATATAGTAGTTCAAGAAATAAGGACAAAAGTAGTAGCAATAATTGAGATAGCAACACCTAGTGATTTATAATTCCTTTTATACTGAGATACAAAGCCATACAGTACTAGGATTTTTAAGCAGAAATTATAGCAATGTTGTAAAGAGATCGAGACAGTTGCAATAGTAACAGGAGCAATTGGGCTATTAAAAA
The DNA here is from genome assembly GCF_019279795.1 of Protopterus annectens. Lineage (NCBI taxonomy): Eukaryota > Metazoa > Chordata > Ceratodontiformes > Protopteridae > Protopterus > Protopterus annectens. The sequence continues at coordinate 1,435,545,768 of NC_056743.1, read as the reverse complement.
TCATTTTCAAGCATACTTAAATATGCAAAACCTTCTGCAGTTCATATGGGGTTGCATACTTAAAAATGCAACCCCATATGAACTGCAGAAGGAAGCGATTGTGGGTACACTGGAGGTGCTAAGAAGAACACTCTTGACAAACCTTAAAGACTGAAGCATCACTAATTTTATGACTTTGACTCAGGAGAGGGGTACATTCCTGTCACTGTATTAAAAGCCTAAAACATTTGGAGAAATTAAAATGAGGAGACCAGATAAGTCTTCTAGTTGCCCAAGGATTTGATTTGTTGGGTTGAGTCTCTTAAGTCTGAGTCCATTGTTAGTGTGGCAACCCTTGAAAAAGTCTTCCATCCTGAAGACTTCTGCTTTCCTTCCTTCAGATAGGTAATCAATAACTGTATGCAGGTTTGTAAAGCACATTTATGAACATTATATATTTTCTTTGATGATGGTAAACCGTTTTCAGACATGCTGAGGTTCTAGATTGAGCTAGCTGAGAAGATAGGTCTGTCAGTAAAGTCAGAATTGTAATACTGTATGCTGCTGCTGACTAACAATTCCATAGTTAACTTCCCAATGCATGTGTGCAGTGGGTGCCAGTATAGTTTATTGTTACCATGGCTGACTGTGTTTAATGGAGATTGGCAAGAATATTAAGGCAGACTTCCTTAATGTCCTGTATGAGTGTTTCTGACTCTGATTGATGTTGGTGTTAAGTTCCACATTTTGCAAACACTTTTACAGGGATGTGCAGCTGCTTATTGCTGCTCCAGTTTTGCCATTGCCAACATCAGCAGCCTAACTGGAAGTTTGAGAGAAACCAATATAAAAAAAAAATCCCAGAATGTCTGCAAGTCACGAGGCAAGAACAGCTGATAATAGAAGTACACAAGCCTAATTTAAAACAGCAGATTACTTCCTGAGACCTTAGCTGACTGCTGCACTTTGGTGACAGTTGGGGTATTTCCTACTCCTTGTCTTAGTGGATGACTATAAAGAAGGAAAATTGGATCAGAACAATAATATCCAGACCCTACAAAAAATATTGTACCCCTATTCCACTTTCTTACTTTGCCAGGCATTCCACCCTGTCAAGACTGATGGTGTTAAGCCTCATCAACAAAGCAGTCATCTAAGAAGTCCACCAGTACAGAAAGAATCCAATTATTTCTGTAGGCCCCTTTTAGTTGCAAAGAAAGCAGAGGGCCTCCAATTCATACCGAAGAGGCCTAAACCAGTTCATATCAGAATAAACTTTCCGAATGGTAATAGTGCAATCCATTTTCCACATCTGTCTGGATACTGGATATGCTGTTTGGACCTTGGAAATGTCTATCTATATAAAAATATCACCAAAGAGTCCAGGAGTTTTCTGCACTTTTGGGTAGGAGCCAGTCACTATCAATTTTGGATTCTTACGTGCAGTCTTACCTCAGATTTCCGAGTACTCACCAGTTCTGTATCTACAGTTGCAGCTACCCACTGAACCAGAGACTGCATGGAGTCGATATGTTTCCTTAGCTGCCTCACCATGAAACAATTTGCCTTTGCTCAGAAGGCTCTTCGAGTTCTCAGGCATTACAGTGAACAGTTGTAAGTTCCAGTGAAGCTCTCCTAAATATGTTCATTAGATGCACATTGTCCTACAAGGTGCATCATTCCACTGACAGGATCTTTTCCAAACAAACATTAGCATTTCATGTCATTCAGTCACAGTTTTTCTCTTTTTTGTCTAAGAATATTGGTCTTATTACAGCAGCAGTTTATATGGACCCTGTTTCATGCCTCCATCCAATCCAACTGTTTGTGTATCTGATCTGGCTGTTACCCAATGCTCCCAACCTCAAGTTCCTTCAAATCTTTCCCATAATTCCTTTATGTTTCTCAACACCTTATATCTTGTTTGCTGTCATCAGGAATAATCGATCCTCCATCACAGTTGCTCCTTTGGACATTTTCTATCCTTTGCTTCCCTAAGACGTTCCAGCAGTTATTAACTTATCGTTGTTATCGTTATTACTCCCCCTTTATTTATTTTGCATTTGTTTACCGGGGAGGTCAGACTGGACAGCGCTGTCTGTTTTCAGTGGAGGCGTGGGGAGAAAAGCTCCAGAACAATTGCTAACATACTATACATAAAACATTTACATGAACATTGTGGTTTACACATTCACTTATAAAAATATAGCAAATAACATATGATTGCATAAGATATTTACATAAGCATAGAGGTTTAGACATACAGTTAAAAGTATAGCAGGTAGTAACATATGATTGCTGTTCATACAGTATGTTTAGTAGAGATAATCTTGAAGATGTACTGAAGATAAGACAAGAAAGGAAAACTAAAAAAGGAGGAGAATATAGACAAGTTCATATGAGGGGCATTGACATTTTAAGGGAAAGCTTTTCGCCTTAGTCTATGGGAGAGTTAGGGGGTATAGATGGGACAGCAGGCAGAAGGCGGCAGTGAACTGGTAATTAATGTGTGATAATATGTGGTGCATCTGTGGGAGTTTTAAATAGGAGGTTGGATGGTGGGTAGGGAAAGGAGTTAGAATATGTCAGCCAGGTGCTAGGCAGTTGCATGTCCAGGTGTTTAGGTGGGAAATGATCTGTTTTTTGAAGATGGTTTTGTTAGGTTGTAACCTGATTTGTAGTAGTAGGGAGTTCCAAGTCTTGGCAATGTTGCTAGAATACAGGGCGTCACCAGAGCTGAAATGGCTTTTGGAGATTGCGATTAGTGCCTTGTTAGTGGCTCTAACCTCTTTGATATTGGAGTAGAGGGTGATCAGGTCTTGTGAGGCTGGAGTTTTGTCAGGTTGGTACAGTATTTGATGAGCTAGAAGAAGTTGGTTTAGAGCTAATGTGTTACAGAGTTCCAGCCAGGAAAGCTGTTTTAGGGCCTGACAGTGGTGGGTGCAGTATTAGGAGTTTGTGGCGAATTTTGCTATTTTGTTGTAGCATACTGATAGCTTGTTTAAATCGCTTTTGTTTAGATTAATTAGTACAGGAGACTCATTTATTTTTTATTTTATTTTTATTTTACATTTGTTGACTGGGATAGTCCGACTGGATGCATGTCCATTTTCAGCGGAGGCCCGGGGAGAAAAGCTCCAAGGGTAAGCAGATACAGCATTACATAATACCAGCATTACATATTACAAACAGATTATTTACAGAGATTACATAAGTAAGCAAGTTAAACAAGTTCCACAGGTTAAACAAGTTCCACATAGTTTTGTATGAGACTGTATCAAATGCTTTTGATAAGTCAAGGAAAACTGCAGACACTAGTTGGCCGTTGTTGCGTTGCATATTTACTAGGTTACTAAAATGGATGAGTGCAGTGGTAGTGCTATGGTTGGGGCGAAATCCGTGTTGAGTTTCAGCAAGATTATTGGAGAGGAGATGTGTTAGGACCTTTGTGTGGATACATTTTTCCAGTATTTTAGCCAGTGGGGAAAGTATAGCTATAGGGATACAGTAAGATAGACAGAAGATGGGTATGAGCTAGGGTAAATTTACTGTTGCTGGTTAGGAAGTTTTTACATCTGTAAAGAGTACCTGTTTTTTGTTGATTTTGATTATTGTATGAGATATATGTGTTGTCAATAATGACCCCTAGTAATTTGGTTTGTGTGATGAGGGAGATGGGGTATTATCTGATGCAGAAATAGAGAACGGGGGAGCAGGTGCTGCTGCTTTGGAAGGATGAAAGAGCATAAGTTGGGGCTTTTTAGGATTTAGTATTAGCTGGGAGTTTATAAGCCAGGGTTTGATGGATGTAAAGGCTTCTTGTATCTTGATTTGAAGTTTTTGGAGGGTGGGGGCAGAACAGATTAAAGTGGAGTCATCAGCTTATTGAACCAGGTTTGCTAGAGGGCGGCTTTGTGAAGATTATTTGTAAATATAGTGAAAAGTAGAGGTACTAGGATTGATCCTTGGGGTACACCTAGTTTTACAGGAAGTAGGGGGGAAAGGAAGTTTTTCCACTGAACAATTTATTGGCATTGGGAGAGATAGTCTTGAAACCATAATAGAGTGGGGGTAGTTAGTTTTAATTCTGAGAGTGATGTTATTAGTTTTGTATGAGACTGTATCAAATGCTTTTGATAAGTCAAGGAAAACTGCAGACACTAGTTGGCCGTTGTTGCGTTGCATATTTACTAGGTTACTAAAATGGATGAGTGCAGTAGTAGTGCTATGGTTGGGGCGAAATCCGTGTTGAGTTTCAGCAAGATTATTGGAGAGGAGATGTGTTAGGACCTTTGTGTGGATACATTTTTTCCAGTATTTTAGCCAGTGGGGAAAGTATAGCTATAGGGAGGTAGTTTGTTAGGTCAGTGGAGTGGCCTCCTTTGTGTATTGATATAATGACGGGGATTTTCCAGAGAAGTGGACCTTTTGTTCTAAGACTGATCTGTTAATGATTATAGAGACTGGGTAGGAAGTGGCTTTGGCGGCTATTTATAGGAATTTGGCAGGTAGTTTGTCTACTGCTAAAGTGGTGGGTTTAAGTTTGGTTAGATGTCTATAGATGGTATAAGTTGGTACAGGTTGAAGGGTGAAGGAGTTAGCATTATTTGATGGCTTCTGTAGTATAGTGGGGGTTGAGGAGGGTGGATCTGTTGACAGCTTTAGTATAAAGTTAGTAAAGAACTCATTGAATTGGGTGGCTGTGTTTATAGAGGTGGTGTCTATGTTTGGATGAGGAGTTGGTGATTTACCTGGTTGGAGAATGCTGTTTATAGCAGCTGAGAACTTTTGTGGGTTGGTATTATGCTTAGTTTGAATTTCACTATAGTATTTTTGTTTGTCTAGTCTGATTTGTTTTTTTTTTACAGTGTTTCTCAGTTATAAGAATGTTTACCTATTAGGAGTAGTTTTGTTTTTGCACCAGGTGTCCCATGCATTGTCCCTTTGTTTCATAAGTTGCCTAGTACTCTTGGTAAGCCATGGGGCATAGATGGTTTTAGTGCCGATCTGTCTTGGTGAAGCAAGTTGGTTGAAAAGGCCTAATAAGATAGTGTTGAAATACTGAACTGCTTCATCTAAAGAAAGTGTTAAAAGAGGGGACCAGTTAGAGTGTTTAAGTGCTGTATTAAGGTTGTCAACCCCGAAGTTTTTAGTGTATCTGATATGTTTAAGAGAGCTAGTTCTAGTAAGTTTAGTTTGGTCTCTAATCCAGAAGGTTGGGAGGTGGTCGCTCAGAGTGTCAGGTCAGGTCAGGTAGTGTACCAAAATTATAGGTGAAAGATGGGCGATTGGTGAGAATCCAGTCAAGTGTTGATTCTTTTTTTTTTTTGAGGTGTTGTCTGCTCTAGTAGGGGTTTGCATAAACAGTGAGAATCTGTAAAGGTTAATATGATTTGAGGGGTAGTGTGACTTAAGTGATGTCCAATCAATATTAAAGTCACCTAGTATAATGGTATCATGGGGGAGGGTTTCTGATGCCCATTGGAGAAGAGATTCTAGGGTTTTGATGTTATCTCCTGGAGGGATATACGATCCTAAGATATTTAGCTGTTTATGTGTATTTAGTATTACCTTAGCAAGTAGGATATCTGCATTATTAAATGCATGGATTTCTATGTTAAATAGTTCAACATTGATGTTGTTCTGATACAGGAGAGCGACTCCACCTCCTCTTTTAGCTGTACCATCTTTTTGTAATATTCTATAACCAGAGGGAAGTACTTATTCATTTTTAATGTGTGATTTAAGCCATGTTTCTGTGAGGAAGATGATGTCAGGTAAGTATAATGCTATGGTTGCATGGAGCTCAGTGGTTTTGTTAAGGATGCTTCTTATGTTATTATTTATTATTAGGATATCGGGTTGTCTCTTAAATAGGCTAGTATTGGTTCTAGGCTGATTCTGGTGATTTGTTGGACTTGTTATTGGACCTGGGTTGGGGTTGATATCACCACTGCATAGCAGGTGAGAGGCAATGTTTATAATGGTATGTTTATAATTGTTTGTAGGTATTTGGAGAAGGCTAAGTCACATTGTAGGGATACCCTAGATTTGCTTTGATAATGGGGAGTTTGTAGGGGTGTAAGTCATAGGTGGTGTGGTTAAAGAGTGAGGGTGAGATGAGTAAGGGGTAGTTAATGATGTTGGAAGTGAGGCTGAGGTGGGGTAACTTGTGTTGGGGATTGTAATGTTGTTCAAGTAGGGTGAGGTTAGATGGGCTGTGATGGTGAGTGCTAGTGTTAGAATTATTTGATGGGAGTACATGTTTGGTTATTAGACGTGGTAGGACTGTATAGAGATAACCCTGTGAAATGTGTAGGAGTCGTGATAGTATATACGTAGGATGGATTGTCGCAACTTTGTGGGTGAAGAGGTAGTATGTGTAGATTGTGTAATATGAGAGCAAAGGAGGGGGAAGGGGTGGTGGTTGTTTGTGTGATTGGCTGAGGGATGGGGGTTGGGTTTGGGTGTTGTAAGGTTAGGTATAAAGGAAATGAGCTAGGGGTGAGTGGGAATGAGGGTAGGGTAGGGAAGTGGAGCAGGCAGAGCCCTACCTAGGAGATAAGAGCTTAAAAATAAAAGTATCAGGAGTCTGACTTAGTAATGAAGGTAAGCAATGTTGTACTTTAATGGTAGGGATTATGCCAGCTACTGTGCTTCCACTATCTGTTCACAGTGAATGGAAAAATAACTGCTGTGAAGGGACTTGGGTGACTTTACTGTAGACAAAAATATTGGAGAATGTAAATAACTTTAGAGGACTGTCCTGCTTACAAGATGGGCTGCTTAACTGGGCTAAAATTCAGTTGTTTGGTGGTGTTCTGCTGCCAGCTAGTGGCAGTTCGTTGCAATGGCAAGGATTGGAAAAGTGGGGGGGGACCTTGCAAGTGTGCATGCTATGCTAATATAATAAAATTAAGTAAAAGCACTAACAACTAGATGCAGAAATTAGTTAACAGGGAATGCACCTACATAAGAATATTTCAGAGAGTAAAAGTCCCGGTGGTGAGTCTTTTTGCTTTCATTTGTTTGCAGGATAATTTTCACAAATTCTTCATTTGAGGGTGGGGGGGGTCAGCCACGAGTGAACCAGAGCTAGAGATAAGACTATTTCAGAGAGTAAAAGTCCCAGTAATGACTCATTTTGCCTTCAGTTGTTTGCAGGATAATTTTTAGAAATTATTCACTGGGGGGGGGGCTGGGTCGGGGCAGCCACGAGTGAAGTAGAGCTAGGGATATGACTATTTCAGAGAGTAAAAGTCCCAGTAGTGAGTCTTTTGGCCTTCAGTTGTTTGCAGGATAATATTCTTATAATCTACTAGTAAATTCTGTATGTTTGATCTCAGCTTTTGCACAACATTTAATAAGGCTGCTTAATGTCTCCCTCCATCCCACCCCATCTATATATGAAAAAAAGTGATTCTCTCCCTTTTACTTGTAGTTTGTCATAGTTTAGAGTCTATTTTTTTTCCTTTATTATTGTTAGAGTTGTTAATGCTGGTACTATGGGCAAGATATTTATGAAATGTTCTAAGTATAGTAATAAGCTTCACTCTTAGGATATTCACAATTTAGGTAACCATTTGAAATGTCAGGACCTGCTATAGCGAGTCACAAAATGTGGAGACTGAATGGTCGAAAGATCGGCCTTGCATATACTAAGTCTGAGATGTCATTTCTCAAAATATTTCTTTTTCTCTGGGGTGTGGTGATCTCAGAGTTGGTATACATAAGTTTGGGAGGCTTGTCCCCACATGAGGGGTGCAGGGGGCTTGTTCCCTGCAAAAGAAGAATTTTTAAGGTGAAGAGAGATTTTTGAGATTCTCTCTTCTGCCTCTTAGGTCTTTTTTTTTACCTTTCTTTGGCACTTGGTATTTAGAGTGCCAACATTTCAATAGGGAACACATAATTTATGCATGGTGTGTCTGGAGTTCAAGCATTTAAATGTAGATTGTTCTAATTGTAAGGGCTTTGATCGAAGATCTTTGCTTGATGGACAAAATAAGTTAATTATCAAAGTGTTACTTCCCCTTGATTCTTCCTCTTCTGCTCTATTTAAATGTGAGAAAAGAAGGACATAGGTAAACAATAGGAAAGAAAGAGAAAAGCTGATGAAATTGGTTCCACCTCTTCCAAGGTACCAAGAAGAGCACCAGCATCATCTCACAAGTCACCCACTAACATCGAAATTATTGTAATAAGGGATACATTTCTGTCCAAGATATCCAATCACAACTCTTCAGAAAGGGAACTTTTCCACTTTTTGACTTCTAGACCAACTTCTGTATCCCTTATGATGGTGTGATATTTTTGAAGCACCTCTGAATCTGATTGGCAGCCTATTATGAAGGCCTGCTTGAAGATGTAAATAGAATTAGGTATCATCACATCACCCTCTTTATCTAGGGAAAATCGGCTTTGTCCTTTATCCATTTTTAGTTCTTTCAGTGATAAGTTTCAGCACCAGTGGTCCAGAATCCAACATCACAGCAAGGGTCTGTCCACTTTGTGCCAACAACTACACTTTTTTCTGTGTTGACACTTTTGCATCTGACCTACTTGACTCCTACTCTGCTGGTGATGAAGGAGTCCTGGCCCACAATTCTTGATGTTGAGTCCGCTCTTTTGTGTATGGTGATATCTCACTTGGAGCCATTTTTAGTGTCAGAGTTCTTGGCATTCAAGCCTTTAATTCTGTTCTCCGCCTCAGTGTCTTTGGGGTACTCAGCATCAGGGATTCCTTTTGTAGCCACTCACTTTTGCTTTGGTGGGAAATCTAGCTGCTCTGAAGGGAGGCTTTTCAGTGCTGTCAGATTCAAGATGCACCTTTTACTTGTAGTTCTTGGGGTACTAAGAGGCCACACAATACTCATGACTACTGTTTTAAACAGTTTCTAAATATCAGGCAAAGGCACAAAAGCAGTCTTTTGTCTCACCTTGCTGTCTTTTTGGCATTACCCTCATGCCGTACAGTACTCTTCCACATCTTTACCAATATCTTGCCAAAATAATCTGTTCGTAAGCTTCCACATGATGTGCTTCATATTAACATCATATGAAAAAATATATTGTGTGCTGTGACCAGCGCTGTTGTAAGAGTAGGTCCTTGGGACTTCCAGCTGTTGTACTTCCCTGTAGCTACTCTTCAGGGAGTTTACGCTTTGTAAAAGAAAGATTTTCCTAGTGCAAAGGCTCCCCCTTAAGAATTAGGAGCCTCTGTGGTTAAGTCCTGTAAGTCAGAATTTGAAAATTGCCCAGTTTGCCTTCCAAAGGAGAGTTGTATGTTTTGATAGTTCTGTCTCATTTTCAGGTTTTACACCACTATGTAGCTCTTCTCTTGAGTTATCCCATTCCAAAGGAAGTTCCCTGCTCTTTTGACATCTATGGCATAGATTCATGCTTGCTGCTACTACCTAGATTTCTTCCTGAAGAGGCCAGATCACCAAACTCTGTTGGACGTGTGGGAACTGGCTTGGTTTCCCTTTCTGTCTTCCCCACCTGCTTATCTCCATGTCTGGTTCCAGGCAGTTGCATATACACAGCTTTACTTTCATAATATGCATTTTTATTGAGGATAAGTTACCTGCTGGAATGCTGTTCTGACATATCTTAGTTTCTGGCCTGGCCACAAGTAGTAAACTTAGTCTAATTTGAGCTGCAGGAATCGAGCCTTGTACAATAAACAACAATTACATCTTATTTATATACTAAGGCTTGTCACCTGGTACAGCTGATTTATTTTCAGTCCTTTATACGGAGCGATGCTGTGTTCCACATGCAGCACTGTGATCATCAGTAGAAGCCAATACAATTTTTATTTTAAAAAAAAAAAAGGTTACTATCCATTCATTTCACTGCAACAGCCCTCCTTTCATACTTGAACAGAGTGTACACTCTGTCTCATTATAGAGCCCACCAGCTACATGTTTATATTTTATTGGTTAAAGATCAGCTCAGAGCAGAACAGTAACCAGTGACATCAGGAAAATGTTGCAGCATCATTGGCAGACTTTACAATCATTACTCATCAAAGACAGAGTACCAAACAACACTGCAGTCATCACTGCCAGTTTCTTAAATAAACTAAGGTAATGTATGTTACATCTCACAGCCCGCCTGCCCCTCATTATCTCTGCTTTTACAAATATCTGTACAGACTGAGGTATATCTTAATTCTTAAATTAAAACAGAATTAAAAGTCTTATTGGCTTTTAAAATTGGGAGAGTGGGGCTGCATCCCAGCTCAGTACTTCTAGTCATCCCTATAAGAAACATCTGAATCCTAAATTTTGTAAATAATGCAGGTTCTTTTTTAATTAATTTATTTATTTATTTATTTATTTATTTATTTATTTATTTATTCTTGTTGCTAAGGAGGTCTTTTTGGTTCCTGACAGCTGACTTATTCACCTGGACTACTAGACCTGCATTAGTCTCTTTGGGGTTAATCCTGATCCATGTCTGGAGATGGTGAAAAGATGAGTACCTTGGAATTTTTTTTCTATTTATGAATTAAATAGGTTCACCACCACCAATCCATGTTTCAGCCTATGCTGTAATGAGAAGAATTCTCTGGTAATCTAGAAAATACTGTACAAGCTCTGGTATTCTATTTAGCAGCAAAAATACTGTGCCAGAGTTTGTTAAAATGCCACCAAGGACTGAAGTTTTCTTGTTGAGGTCACTTCTGAAGTTAGCAAAAGAAGATGTTCCTCCTCCAACTGATATCCATATTTGCTCTAAAAGTGGCATATAGGTGGGCTGAATGGGAGGAAACAGGGTTGGAGATAGGTGGAGTACAGAAGGTGCAAAGGGTGTAGCTTTGGTCCAATGTTTGCCAAAGCCAAACATGGCATCCCTAGTCCTAAGTTCCTTGCCCCTTGTGTGCACTGGCAACATCTTTGGAACAGACATGCAATAAGGTGAAATGCCATGTCATCTTTCCTCCATGACAAACTTAGCTGCTGCTCCCACCTACCTAAGACACACCCTCTGTGCATTCCCAGCCTCTACTAGAAATCAGTGGTGAGGGGTACCTGAGTGTACGTCCTCCCTGGATAGGCATGCCTATCCTCCCTTGCCAGCACCTCAAATATCCAAGCCATTATTTGAACATGAATTGTAGTCAGAGATTTATACCATGGATTTTACAGAAATAAAATCTTTTTGCATTTTAACCCCTGGCATCTCAACTTCTCACATTTCAATCAGCAAACAGCACTGTTAATTTCCACATTTACAAAGTCATCCTTTAATGGATTATCGTCAATTAGATCTAACTTATAGGATTAATTTTTAAAATATATTAAATTATATTGTATAACTGCATATGCAAACAATTCTATTATAAATTCAGAATAAATTAGTGTAAAACAGATAACTTCAGGTTTGCATTCAAACTCAGTTACCGAACATTTGAAACTATAGCATTTAAAGACAGAAGAGGTAATGATTACTAAGAAATGGAGCAGCTATGATATGGAAGAACAAATTATCCAATTAACCTCAATGTATTTAATTGTGTTATCAGCACTGGACTGTCTGATATCACCAAAATGGTTTAAGTATCTAATCCTGGCTTTCTTCTGATCTGCACAATTCACCACTCAGGGTCACTGCAAATGCACTGTACCAAACAAATCATAAGTTAGAATCTTATCACATTACTGGGGTGCACATGCAAGTTCACTAGCTGTATACATACCCAGCATTTTTTCCACTGGGGAAGGTTTCAGTTTTAGTCCCCTCCCTTACATTATTCCATATTTAGCTTTTTTTCATAAAAAAAAAAAGAATTAAGATCTTGCCAGTACTAGCACGGATCAGTCTTTGTAAGTGAAGAGAAGAGGGTTAAATTTTAATAAAAAGCACTTAAATTTTACCAGAATTATCCATTGTATTTTCATTTTTCCAGTAATAATACATGGATAGAACAGTCTGTTTTATCAGCAGGCTTCCTATTACTCTTTTCAAACTGTGCCCGAGTATAGCCCTTATCCAAAAGGGTACTTTCAATCTTTCCTTTACTTCCCAGAAGTCAGTATCATCTGATGTATTCCTGTAGGCTGTGTATAGTTTTACCTATGACAGTGCCTCCAGTAACTGTGGAGGGCAGGCAGAGGAGGTTCACCCAAGTAGGATTCTAATGCTACTTATTCTTTGTCTGATCAACCTTGGTTCTATTTCAGGTGACATCTAAGTAATTAATGGTCATCTGATGTTTCAAAAGCAAAACACAAGCTAAAATAATTGTTACTGTATCAAAAGCACATGAAGATTGCTTTTTCAAAGTAGTCAGTTGTCAGAAAAGCAGCTACGATGGGCCAGATTGTTGTAAGAAGAAGTCCAATAACTTCTCAAAGGCCCATGGAAATATTAACATACATTAGGGCACACTGAGTCCCACTGTTGTCATAGATAATTGTACATAAAACCTTTTGTTAAAAAAGAAGAAATTAAATGTTAGGATAATAAAGACAAGATGTAAATATCAGGTGGGTCCTCCCCAGTACTCTGCAAGTGTATGCTGGCTTACTGAGTGTTTCAGTGATGTACATAAGTTAAGTGCATCCACCATGACCCAATAGAAACCTTGTTGCAACTATATTATTTGTCAGTTTCTGAATCATGTTTTATATTTCTTATATGTCTTTTGTATCACAATATACATTAGACTAGCAAAGTATGTGATATGTAAAGTTCTGTAAACCAGAAACTATGAGTTTACCTTTTATCAGCAAAATAGGATGGGATTCGTAGACAACCATTACTTGTATGCACAGCTCTAATACCTGATATGGTCACTCCCTTTTTTAATTTCTCCAAATCATTTGAGTTTGTAATACCATGACAGGAAAGGACCCCATTCCTAAGTCAAAGTATGATTAAAGTTCATGAAATTAGTATTGTTTCACTCTTTGATGTCAGCCAAAAATGCTTTTCACAGCACCCTCAATGTGCCCAATAATGACTCCTCCTGTAATTCATATGGAGTTACGTGTATTGGTAGTGTATCTAATTATGATGGTAGACTTTTTTTATAAGACCTGTTGCTCCTACTACTACTGGAACTATCTGGGTATCCTTCTTCCACATTGCTCTTGTTTCTGCTTGCAGGTCCTGATATTTTATAACCTTGTCTCTCTCTCTATACGCAGGATACTTTAGTCACTGGGTGTGGCGATTTCAATGATCAATGCTTTTGTCTTCTTTTCTTGGACCACTATATCTGGTTTTCTAGCATCTATCTTTTGAATTGTTGGTAATGGATGATCCCATGTGATGTAGACTTCATAATTTTCTATGATGCTTTGTGGCTCATGTTTCCAGTGCCTTTCAGCCACTTCAGAACCGTAATGTTTGTGTAATTCCCAGTGCAACAGTCTCGCCAGATTATTGTGTCTTTTAGTAAACAGTCCTTCTGCTATTTGTATGTCACAACCAGCAATGAGGTGTGTGACTGTTTCCAGTTTGGTTTTACAAAACTTACATTTGTCTGTTTCTCCCACATGTTCAATGGACTTTGTAAATCAGCGTGTACGTAGACCACTATCTTGAGCCGCCAATATTAACCTTTCATCTCTTGGTTTGAATTCACCTCTCCTTAACCATTCATGTGTTTGTTCCTGATCAACATGAGGTTCTTCCAGAAGTTTTTTATACTTGCAACTATATTTATGCATTTTCTACATTTCTTGCCTTTTCATCTGGTCCTTTAACTTATATTATTTCTTTTATTTTTTTGGCACATTCAGTTGCTGCCTGATTTTTATCTACGTCTGGTTTGATTTCCATTCCTGCTTGATGGTAATATGTTTCTGCTAGAGTAAGCAGAGAAGTCATCTTAGATTTATTGTCCTCGTGTTCCAAAAGTCTTGTAAGGTCAGCAGATATGTGTGAAGTCCCATGATTGCAGATCTGTAGATGTAATCAATTTCAAGGAGGCCCATCCCTCCTTTGGAACGGTGAATATATAATCTTGGTATGCACTGTTTTTTATAGATCATTTGGTGAGCATGAAGCATCCTTCTTGTTTTAACATCTAATTTATACAACACATTTTGGGACCAGTCAATCACTCCAAAACTGTAAGTTTGGACAGGAAGAGCAAATTGATTTATAGCATGTATTTTATTCCTAGACGTCAATGCTGTTTTCAGGATTAATTTTAGTCTTCTGAAGTATTCCTTGCTAAGTTTTATTCTCATTTGTTCATGTTTTATTGTTGATCCTTCATCATTTCCCAAGTATATATACACTCCCTCTTGCTCAAGTACTTTTATACCACATTCTTGTCCCAAACTGATGTTTTCCTGGTGCTAGAGTTTTCCTGCTTTAAAGGTTACATTTGCACATTTATTAAGGCCAAATGACATTCTAATATCATCTGAAAAAGTTTTGGCAACCTGCAGCTGTGCTTTCACTTCGTCATCTGATGAGCTATACAGCTTTAAATCATCGACAAATACAAGATGAGAAGTCTTTAGACTTTGTTGTTTTCTAGAAGACAAATTATAGCCATGGCCTAAGCTATTAAGTAAACAGCTTAATGGGTTGAGGGCAAGGTAGAACAACAACGGTGACAGAGAGTCACCCTGGAATTTCCCCCTTTGAATTTTTATCCCTGGGATAATAAGTTGTCCTTTATCATGGTTTAATTGCAAAGTGACCTGCCATTGTTTCATGGTCACTGTAACGTAGTTGATCAATGTAGGATATATCTTATACATGTTTAAGCACTCTTTTATCCATGAATGTGGGATACTGTCAAATGCTTTTTTGTAGTCACTCCATGCTATACTTAGATTCTTCCCCTTTTTACAGTTCTCCACTATGACTTTATTTAACAACAAATGCTCCTTTGTTCCATATGATTTTCTTTTTATTGCCCTTTTGTTCTACTGCCATAATTGAATTTTCTTCTAAATGGCTATAAATCTGTTGGCATCAATTCCCATGCATAGTTTAAATGTTGTTGGAAGGCAAGTTATTGGTCTATAATTTTTGGGATAGCTTGTAGGTTCACTCTTAAGTAGTAGCATTGTTTTACCTGTTGTTAGCCAGATTGGTGTCTGTTTGGGGTGTGCATATAAATAGTTCTTACTCATGGCTAGGTCTTCTTCCAAATATGTTAATACTTTTAGCCAAAAGTTAGGCACTCATCTGGGCCTGGGGTTTTCCAATTAGAGGCTTTTCTTAACTTTGTTTTAATCTCCCTGGTTGTTACTTCATCCCATTTCATATCCTGTACCTTTAAACTTCTTATTCTTTCTTTTACTTCTTTTATCCATTTAGCATCTTTGTTGTGTTCCACAGGATCTTCATAGATACTTCTCCAAAATGCATCTATTTCTTCTTTTTTTTGTGGTCTTTCAATTCCTTTTAGCTTGTTTCCCAATTCTCTATAAAACCTTTTTGGGTCATCACTAAACTGCCTATTTTGTACTTTTCCATTATATTTATCTGTGTATCTACCAAGTTTTTCCGCCTGTGCTGAAATTTTTAATTTATTGTTTACAATAGTACATGATAGATCCTGGTCTGTTCTAATGTTGCACACTGCTTTTATCATGTCTATCTTTCTTAGTAGTTTTGTTGATCTAGTCCCTCTTCTATAGTCTTCTAACAGTGACACTTCTTGTCTTAATTGCTTTATATTTTTCCCTCTTCGATACTTCCATGATGGTATTTGATTTCTTCCCTTCCTTTGCCTCACTGCCCTCTGCTCTTGTGGTAGAATGTTATCAGTTATTAATTTAGCTGCACAGTAATATATCCTGTTTACTTCTGTTATATCGCATGGATCTCTATGGACAGTCTTAATTATTGTGTTCATTTGTTTTATCAGACTTCTGACTTTTGGGATTTTATTGACCTTCTGCAATCTATTTCTTTCATTGATTTTAATAGATCTATCTATGTCCATTAAATCGAGCAACTCTTCCCTTAGTTCATTTTCTTGCAGACTGAGGCCGCATCCTTTGTTTTCCACTTCCTGTGGGCATTCAATAGAAAGTTCTATACCATCTTCCTGTGGCACCTTCTCTTCAATTTCATCCAGTGCCATCTGTTGCTCTGTCATATGGTAACTCACTGGCCTATCACTCCTCAACATTGACTGCATCAGAGTTTCCGCAGCCTCCTGTTCCTTCCCTTGCTGTCTAGCTTTAAGTGAATGTTTATGCTGGTTTCCTGTGGAAGGCTTCAAAATATCTTGATATAGCACCTGACTAATTGCTTTCTGTTCCACTGGTTTCCCCTTAATTTGGATATCCATTGCTCTATCCTGTTGTTGTGCTTTTTGCATTAGATTTTCTACACTGAATCCTTCACTTTGCAGATGCTCCATAACCTCAATTTCTATTTCTTTAACTTCTCCATTACTAATCTCCTTTTCTACTTTTCCTCTTTGTCTTTTTATTGTTTGTATTGTAAGGTTTTCCATTACCAGATTCCTTTGCCTGCATTTGTCTTCAAATATCTTTAGTGCTGCTCTTTTTGTATTGGTTAGTTTCGCTTTCTACTTTGCATAAATATTACACTATATTAAATCTCTTTTTCTTTCCCATGTCCATATTTCTTCTTCAGATGTCTCCTGATCTTCCTACTTCTCCTTACTTTGGGGACTCACTCCATCATGCTGTGATGTAGTCTGTATTAGAGTTTCTGTATTAAATCCTTTACTCCGCAGACACTCCATAACTTCAACTTCTATTTCTTTAACTAATGCTTTACTGATCTTCTTTCCCATATTCCATCTTTGTGATATTAATTTTTTTATTGTGAAATTTTCCATATCTGGATGCCTTTGCCTGTATTTCTCTTCAAACATCTTTTTGGCTGCTTTCTGTATTAATTAACTTGACTTTCTCCTTTGCATAAATATTGCACCATATCAAATCTCTCCTTCTTTCCCATGTACATATTTCTTTTTTATACTTTTCAAAAATGCCTAGGTTTTGTTGTTTACATTTTCACACTTCCTCAGATGCTTCTTTTTCCAAACAGATCAAAGTTTCTTTCTATGTACTGTTTTTCACAAATCTGTTGTATTAATGAACACAAATTTTTATTTGAAGCTTCTGACAGTTTTTCCTGTGAAAGTATTTTTCTTTCCTCTAATTTATCTCTTAATCTCGTTGTATATCCTCTGTCTGGTAATTCTGGGCTTTTTGCATAATAGTAACAATACATAATTTCTTTCTTATCCTCAATAGTCCACTCGATCGTCTTTATGGCTCTTCTTTGGCCTATCAGTTTTTGTGATTTTTGTGGACTGTTACTTCTTTTTACAACAGGGGGGCCATCCTCCCCTTGGGCCTGGCCCCATTGTAAGAATGTTTCTGGATTTCGAGGATTCTACAGTCATTTTTTCCAGTTCCGGCAACAGTGTGCCTATCAGGATTGGGCACTTTTTTTATCCTGGGAATTATGCACCCAGATATCTTTTTTTTCTATTTTTTTTTTACTTACTTCTGTCCATGATATATGCTATATAAATGCAGTCTATATATCAGTGTCACCTTTGTGAGATTTCGTGAAAAACAGGGTCCACCTCGCGAAGGTACTCAGCAAGACTTGAGGATGAATTCAACTTCAGCACTACTACTCTCCTTTGCTTGCTGACCTTTCATCTCTCCATTAAGTGTGAAGTGTTAGAGAGCTAATTAGAGATGCAACAGGCTGAAGGAACTGCTTGCAAGCTGAGCAAAAATACAACATTAGATTTACAGTGTTAATGGGAAGAGCAGTAGTAAAATAACAACTATGATGGAGGTCAGAACTGTGCAGTTCCCAATCTGATGGCCCCATCTCTAAGTTGAAAATAAAAACACAATATGTCCTTTCCATCTTCTACTTTGAAAAGCTGTAGCAAACCATGTACTATAAATGTAACAAGCAGCTTCCTATAACTAAATACCATAAAAAGTCCTTCAGCCCTGACCATATGGAAATACAGAATCAGCATTCATTTTAGAATGCTTCTACCACCTTATTAGCGTTTGCCAATTGCACCCCCTAACACCTTGCACCTGGTGAGGCAAACCCTTCTCCCTGCCCTATCTATACCACTGATGGATGTCGCAACTGAAGCAGTGCACACCTATATGCACAATGAAGTGAGTTATAGCTGCAGCTGGGTACCAAAAACTGGAAGCATACATAAGCACAGTACCCAGCAGATAGACTAATTTGGGTGCATACACATCTGTTTATCCTATAAATGGTGAAGAAATTGGGTAGATGGGAAAGTAGGAAAGGGAAGAACAACAATCTGAGGTAAACACAGGAGGATAAATATAAGGTATGACTGGTGAGGGAAGAAGGGCGGGTATTTTTTTCTGAGAAAGGATGCCCTTTAGTAATTTCAACAAAAGAAGGTTAAGTGGGGAAGGTACTGAAGGATGGCTGTGGAAGGGATACAGGGAGAAGGGCAGGGAGTGGGGATAGACAGATTAACATGGAGTGAGGACACAGACAGACTGGACAGTATGCACTCAAAAGTTGGGAGGACATTTAAAAATGGGCAAAGACTTACAGATGGCGGAACGCTGGTGATAGGAAGGGTTTAGCAATGAATAAGAATTTGGAATGATACATAAGATAGGGGATGGGGATCGGGTGGGGTCCTGGCCTGGTTGATTGGCAGGCTGACCCAAAGTACAACAAATGCAAGCATCGTTCTCATGATTTTTTTTTTTTTGTTCCTTTGGAAGCCTGATGGGTGAGGTCTGCATCTTGTGACTTCACCAGTTATGCCACAAGGTGCTCCAAGTTGTTAATGCAGGCATTAAGTTCCCAGTGCTCCTCAGCAGTAACCAGCCACCAAAACTGATACCAGCAGACTGACGTAGACTCTTCTGATCCACCTTTAAAAGAAGAATATATGCCAGCTGCAGCAACTGGTCTCTCCTTCTCTTTCACAACTGGACCTACAGATGGACAATGCAATGGGAAAATATTACCACACACATGCATATACAAACAGAATTGTAGTTGCACAGAACTCATACATGCCACACTTTTTAGATAGGCACTCCTACTTCTACAGTACCCAACTACATTTATGGGATACTCTTATACAGTTGTAAAACAAGACAAGTACTGTTAAGCATACCCAACAACACTATTTGTAGTACAAGACAATGATAATACTAAAAAAATAAAATTCTTATACTACATCTCTGGCTCACTGTTTGGAAACTCTGTATGTCATTGCCAGTGAGGGTTAACATGGCACCACCTTGTCATAATAACAATGATGGCACTGCTCTCAAGAGTATGTAATGTCAGTGGTATTACTGAGCACCTGACCCAGTTCATGCTAAGTATCACTCTTTTTTCAAAGGGCTATTGTATGGGCACTGCAGGTGCTCTTTAATGTCTCTTTGTAGGAAGAAAAGGAAAATCCTGCTCTTCCTGACACATCAGGGAGGAAACCTGTTTTTCCCATGTGCTAAGGTAGCCATCGACACTCAGTAGGACTCCTTTAAGAACAATATGAAAGACCCATGCTTTCAGATGGACATTTGTGAATCATTAGCTGCTCAATATAGTACTGTGCTATGGCATTATGTGCATACTCATGTCATATGCATGAGCAAATAGGTCATATGCTTTATGATAAATATGATATGCACTGTTCACACCAGTATCTATGGCTAGTGCAGTTTACACAGGCAGCAATTCACTGACATTGGTATTATCTGCCTTCAACTGCTCAAGTTCCATGCTAATTGCTGGTTTTTGGCATATAAAATACAACTACCATTTTGTTCAACATGACTTACAAATATGGCTAAGAGAAAGAAGAAATGGAAAAAAGCTCTGAACATGTGGAGCATTAGAATTAAGGAAGGAGTCCTGCACAGAAAAGTACCTCATATCTTACATAGTTACTGTAGTAGATGTCAGGGAGAAGGAGAGACATGTCTTGTTGTATGTGTAAGCGGGATTCTACCACACTGGCAGGGCACAGTACTGGCTGTGTGTGAGACAGGAGACATCCAGCTGTGAACATAGGATACTGTGGGGTTTACATGCTCAAGAAGTGTAAGGCTCCGAAGTTCAACTTACAGGGGCACCTTCTGACAACCCACTTCACTCTCTGAAGACTCCACTTATTTTTCTGTCTCAGCTCAGGGATATGGAATTTGACCCCATCATGGTTATTGGCACTGATATAACACTGAGGTCATCTGATTCACTATAGCTTCTTACTTTTTCATGCTTTCTATATACTTGGTTTTAAAAGACAATCCGACCTGTACTACGGTGGCCAGGGTGTTTTCCCCTGACTTTAAGTCACAATACCACATGGCTCCCCAACACAGACCCACCCATTCTAGTCCCTTCTGGACTGTCATAAACCCAAAGCAGCCTAACAAAGTTTAAGTGACTGTATTTAGGTTGGTGATCTACTTGTAATTTAATGGGTTGGAGGGTCAAAGCCTACCTACAGAGTGCGGTGTTGCAGTCTTTTTGCCAGCAGAGCCACTGTAATTCGGCCACAGCTATAATTAGTACAAAGTCTCTACCTAATAAGTAAGCTTTGAGGGTGCTCTGTGCCTATTTAATGGTGAGAAATTGTCTTCTGACCACCAAATAGCATTTACCAACATTTCTAGTCTTTTGACGAATGTAGCAAATAGAATAGTCATTAACTTCTGCACCTTTGTCTATTTCTGAGGTATCAGTGTGGGCCATGATTAAAATGGGTTCCGGAAGAAATATAGCATTACATTGTCCAAAAGCTTGTTCTGCTTTGGTTGTGTAGAGGCCATCCAGCAGCAGACTGCATGGACTTCTGTTGTGATGGGTTTAGTGTTGCCTGTGCGTATGTGGCCTGGCACTCCTGCTTGTGGGTGTCACCACTCCTCAGGGTAAACACCTGAGACACTTCATCAGGATGCACACTCATGGCCCCTACCTCTTTCGTTTCCCTTCCATGGACTGAACCCATCTTTTTTACTGCAAGCCAATACACTGGGCACTGGCAATTGTCACATTGTGGTAGCACAACCCCCCCCCCCACAGTTTTTCACAGTATATAATTACCTGACTCCTACATTATAGTGTTGCAGTCACCTATCAATGTGTCCCTCCCCACCTTTGCAAGTGATGACTGTGCCCTTCCCACCCCCTAACCTGTATGGGTATGGTGACTGGACATTCTGTGCATTGTTCTGCATAGTCTGGGTGTGATACTACATGCATCATTTTATTCTGTGCTATCTGTGTCATGGCCTATAGGTGTAGACCAGATACTGCCTCTTTGCCACTGCTACAACGTATATTGTGCCCACTTCTGTCTTGGCTATGCTGCTGCACATTCCTCCCCTAACTCCCCATTCTGTCTTCTGCTACAACTACAACTTGTATGGCCTTGATGTTCATCATTTGCTCCATCTACTTGTGCAGTACCGTGTAGTAAAGTATGGCGCACTATGAATATTTTGCTGCATATATCTAGACAAAATTGAAGTACCCTTCCTGAGGTGTTTAACCATCAAATGTGTCCTTTCAGTAGTCTAAAGACATGATTCCTATATTTCAGTTTCCTGCATGGACTGAGGAGTTTGTATCTGGGGTCATCAGTCAGGACTGTAAGTCATATCTGAATTTATCAGCAAACAATACATTATATGTGACCGTCTTCCTATACATCCATAGATACACACACACACACACACACACACACACACATATATATATATATATATATATATATATATATATATATATATATATATATAATATGAGAGAGAGTTTACCCTCATTATCCTGAATCACAGGTGGTCGAGTCATCCTATGGTCAATGTACTTCCGCAAAGTTTGGAATGCTGAATTCTGGTATACCCGACATAGTCACCAAATCTTGAGACTCCCTACTGCTCTGGATCTAGGAACAAGTGTTAACATGGGTCCAGAAAGGAGTCAGATTGGGCAGTCGGAATTGTCGGTGTTCAGTATTCCATCATTCGGGATGTAGGACATTGCACAGTTGGACTCAACTGCCTGTGATTTAGGATAATGATAGTAAACATATATATATGTGTGTGTGTGTGTGTGTGTGTGTGTGTGTGTGTGTGTGTGTGTGTGTGTGTGTGTGTGTGTGTGTGTATGGTTCCCCTTAATAAGGTCGAATGGATGGAAGCTCGAAATTCATAATCTCGAGACCAGAATCTCAAACTTCCATTCACTCGAAATTGTGAATAGGAGCCTTAGGTTTAAAAAAATAAAAAGTTAACTTACCTTATTGTAGAGTGCCAGGTCCCCCTGTACCCTAGCAGTTTAAATGTGAATGTTCCGTGACCGCACTATAGGGGAGGAATGGAAAATCTTCCATTTTGCGCTTATACGTATAGCGCGGAATGGGAGATTTCTCTTTCCTTCACTATAGTGCGATCTCGGAGTAGGTATATTTAAGTAGAGGGGGTGTGGGAGGCACAGCCACCCACATGGGGGGTGCAGGGGGGGTGAAGCCCCCTTGCAAAAACATTTGAAAGGTGTTCATTTTTTTTTTGTCCCTTTCATATGTTTGAGTTTCTCTAAATTCGAGATTCTGGTTTCGAGTTTATGACTTTCGAGTTTAGAGTAATTTGATCATATGAAGGAGAACCATATGTGTATATATGTATATATATATATATATATATATATATATATATATATATATATATATATATATATATATATATATATATATATAGGTCTACTTTGATTCACTGAAAACCCGTTTCATTGAATTTGAAAACACTCACACCAAATCGCTGAAAGCTCAAATCATTTAAAACTCATTTCACTGAATGTAACTACTGTTGGACAAATAAAACGTATATGCCCTTTTCCCCACTGTAGTGTGATCCTGGAGTTGGTATATCTAGTTGGGGGGTGTGGGGCACAGCCATTTTCATACTGTATGACTGAATTTGCTGATTTTTTAATCACCTTAGAAGCCTCAGGTGTAACTTTTGTGTCAGTGTCCCCATGTAGGAGTTTGGTATCAAAATACATCCTTAGACATAGGATGTTCCAACTCCTTTAACAGTACTATTGTATTTTGGGATGGATCCAGTTTAAATAACAGCTGTGAGTATGCTAACCCTTGCTCCCTTTCCAGAATAATATTATAAAAGGAAGTGGTTCTTGTGAAGCTTGTGCTATAAATTAGCTGGGTATACTTCCTGTTAGATCAGTAAACGCCACCATTTTGCTTATAATAAAAAATAAAATGTTCCTTGTAAATATCACAAAGCAAAACAGATTCTGTAATTAGGAAGATATTAAACTAAACTCATGGTGCCTCATTCTTTTGTCTAAATTAAAGTTCTAATTTTTAAAACACGTCTAACGACAAATAATTAGACTTCAGTATGTAGCTGCAGGACTCAAAATTATTAGCGTTGCACTTTCAGTGGGAAGCCTGCTAGTAACGACATGTACCAATAAGTAACCAGTTTTATAAGAGGTGTAACCATACCTCTCAACATTTCTGCTCAAATATTCTGGGAAAAGTAAAATATATTGAGGTGGATAAAATCAGTGATGATCATACCTCTCAACCTCTTAGTGCAAAAAAGCTGGACAAAGTCTGACAGAATAGGGGGACAAAGGGCCAAAAATAGGGACAGATTTTAAATGTTGCTGTTACAAACTTAGAAAGTTGCTAGATACAGTGATGGCGAACCTTTTGTGCCAGGACCTTTTGAAATGCCAAACCCAAAATAATTCAGTGCACTTCACATGAGCGATGAATGCAAAAGCAGTGTCTTTGGTAACTCTGGTGTTGGTGATTGCTGACATGTCACCCAAAACGTCGTGGCGTGTGTCATTTTTGACAAGTGTGCTATAGATTCACCATCACTGTGCTACAATAACAGGATTTATCTTAGCATGCATTTTTCTGAAAGATATTAAGTTAGGGTTGCCAGCTGTCCAGTTTTTGACTGTACTGTCCGGTTTTCTGACAAATTGTCCGGTTATCAATTTAATTCAAAACCGGACATGTGAAGTCCGGGTTTTGAGCCACTGCCAAATTTTTTCTTTTTTTTTTTTTAAGCATATCTACAACTAACAGAAATTTAACCTAACCAATCCTTGCCTTGCAGTCCTTCCCCGGCAGATGCTGAGCCATCCCTCCAAGTTGTGCGAACCTTTGAATTGGAAGGTGTATGTAAGGCGCGGATGCTTGATGCGCAGATGTAGGAAGTTGCACGGTTTCAAGTCAGCGCTAAGTAAACAGGTTATATTATAGCGCCTTTAGGATTGAAGCAGGACGTGTAATGTGCTGCAAGACGGATATTTTACACAGAACTGAAAGGCACGGATTGAATTTAACTCCGTGGTATTTTTTTTTAT
This sequence comes from Protopterus annectens, assembly GCF_019279795.1. NCBI lineage: Eukaryota > Metazoa > Chordata > Ceratodontiformes > Protopteridae > Protopterus > Protopterus annectens. The sequence goes on along the minus strand of NC_056743.1, from coordinate 1,435,521,429 downwards.
CTAAGTCTGACAGCAGTAGCTTTGGAAGCCTGGCATTGTCTTGGATTGACATGATGAAAATAACAGACTAAATCAGATCAATAACCGATACATTTCCAAGCGTTTCAGTGCTGACCACCTCGAGTGTGTGCACATATAAAATAAGAAATCCTGAAGGGTTTTCCTGAGACAAATCCTTCATGACTGTGTACTAGCTGTCTTATTATCCTAGTCCTCAGTGAATCAAAAGAGGTTTGCTCGGGCTTGGCAGGCTGGCAGCACGTTGTACCCGGATCGAGGAATGTGAAGATGAACAATCGATACTAGAAGCTGGAAGAGGCAGCCCTCTGAAAACTGGTCAGTGTTGTTCATGACTGTTGCAAATAGAAGCTCTTGGGGTGATTTTAACTTGTGCAACACTTGAGCAATAAAAGGAGTGCAGTCTGTGAAAGGTCAGTAGCCCCGACGTGGGGCAAGTTTTGCTTTGTGGGGTTAGTCTTTGGCAGTGAATGGATGAGGGGGCATTATTAGTTACCCCAGGGAAGATAGTACTGTATTTAGAATGTCGCTGCCTGCAAGGCAAGCATAAACTGCCATTGCCAACAAACACCCTGCATTCTTTCGGAGTCTCCGGTAGTCAGGAAAACATTGTACAAACTCCGGTATTCTGTTTCAAAAAGGAAACAGACTATCGGAGTTTGTAAATCGGCTGATTTACTATGCTTTTTTTACAGAAAAGCATAGTAAATCAGCCGAAAGCAGGCAGCAGGAACGGAAAAAAGAGGGCATTCCCTGTTGAGTGATGCCACCGTGGCATCACAAACTGGGCAGAATGTGGGTGGGAGAGGGGGTGGGATGGACGGGGTTACTGGTGACCCGAGGGGTGTGGCTTTACTCCAGTTTTAGCCATGATGAAAGGTGGCAACCCTATATTAAGTCTGAAACACAAATGAATATCATTATTTAGTGACTTCAGTCCTCAGGTCATCCCAGTGATTTGCCAGAGAATCACAAATTTTATGATGACTAAACTAAAAATATGAGCCAAAAATCTGGGCATTCTGCAAAAATCTGGACAATTGAGAGGTATGGATGATATACTGTTTATTGTAAGCGCTTTCGGCTAGGAAATACCCAGCCTTCATCAGACAAAACAGTTTTCAAAAAACACAAACAGGTTCTTTTATACCGAATTAAACAGTCCTAATTAATTAACTAACAAGTTAAACCCTTAAAGCAACAGGTTCACTTCTCTAGTAAACAACACGAAAAAACCTTAGAACAATGGCGAAAAATCTATGTTGCGCCTCTTCAAAATAAAAAACAATAAGTTTAAAACCATAATAAATGAATACCATTATTATAATACGATCTAATAATAAGTAAGCAAAATAATTCTGTACGAATATTACACTCAGTAATCCTTAGTATTAAGACAAACATGACTACTAACCTAAACGGGAATGGCTATTAATATTTGTAAGCTGTACAATATAAAGTATGCTAACATCTTAATCATCTTCTAAGTGACAATAATTTCAACATACATTTAATCGATACATTGTCATTCAGGCCCAGAAAGGTTTGTGCATTTGTTCTTATTTGCCACTTTAACTCATCCAACTCCAGTTGTATTTGCCATGGACCCCCGTAGGACACCAGGGATTAGAGGGGGTCCATGGCAAATACAATTGGAGTTGGATGAGTTAAAGTGGCAAATAAGAACAAATGCACAAACCTTTCCGGGCCTGAATGACAATGTATCTATTAAATGTATGTTGAAATTATTGTCACTTAGAAGATGATTAACATGTTAGCATACTTTATATTGTACAGCTTACAAATATTAATAGCCATTCCCGTTTAGGTTAGTAGTCATGTTTATCTTAATACTAAGGATTACTGAGTGTAATATTCGTGCAGAATTATTTTGCTTACTTATTATTAGATCGTATTATAATAATGGTATTTATTTATTATGGTTTTAAACTTATTAATGTTTTTTATTTTGAAGAGGCTCAGCATAGATTTTTCGCCATTGTTCTAAGGTTTTTTCATGTTGTTTACTAGAGAAGTGAACCTGTTGCTTTAAGGGTTTAACTTGTTAGTTAATTAATTAGGACTGTTTAATTCAGTATAAAAGAACATGTTTGTGTTTTTTGAAAACTGTTTTGTCTGATGAAGGCTGGGTATTTCCTAGCTGAAAGCACTTACAATAAACAGTATGTTCTGTTAAGTAACTTCGACTGCTGCCGGCTTTTATGGTTTCCGCTTTGTTGGTTTTTTAAAAGTTTTACTCGTTTGTTTGAGGTATGGATGATATGTAATATTGTTTTGATTCAGTTAGAAAGTTGATAGAACAACAGGACTTGCATCAATATATATTTTCTGAAGAATAAGGAATATGAAACTTTAATGTCTAGCATTATTTACAGAGTAATCCACAGTGATTTACCAGTAAAGCTATGAGACAAAATTAGGGACAGTTGACAGATGTGACTGTAACCCATCAAGCTCATTGTTTGGAAGCCTGATGTGAAGGACATTGCTGTAATCAAAGTGAGCAGAAAGTAAAATATATAGGGCACCAATTCCTCAGAAGGTACCAGGTGCTTAGTCCTGGCAGTATTCCTCAAATGGAGAAAAGGTGTTTTTTGCAACAGCCATCACCAGGTCCCTAAATATCATCTGGTTGCTGAATGTGATGTAAATATCATATCCTTTTGACATTAACTTCGGTCTTTTTCTACCACAGAAAATAAAAAAGAGAAGTGAAAGAAGACAAATACCTCATTGTGGCATGCACAGCAAAGGCTTCAAGTCTTGGGCATGTTTACCTTCAAGTTACTGATAGTAAATCAAGAATGAATGGTTTCCAGATTATCCACCAGGGAATACATAATCATTATATGTAAATGAATGAAAGAGCGGTAAAGGTAAATGTTGTCACTATGTAAATTATGGATCAAATTTCTCTCTTGAATATCTCAAAGGAGCAATATAAGTAACATGAAAATAAACCCACCAAAAATCAAACCCATGGGTTGTCCACACTCTAAAGGGCAAGAATAAAACTGATGAACACCAGAAACTGTCCTCAACATGCTACCACAAGGAAACCTCATAACTGCTGCATCTGGATAAAATTAACCACAGTGTGTAAAACTACTGAAAAATCAGTCAGGGTCAGAACAACAACAAAAAAATAATTGTTGAGCTCTAGCCATATGGAATTGATTACCTTAATAATGCAGTCTCCATACTATGACAAGTGCAAAACCAGACGAATGAAGGCCAGTGAGCTCACTAATGGTCAAATGTGATACAAGCTGCACATATACAGCCTTCCTGATAACCTTACCCCAAAAAGGGGGTTAAGGACCAGGTCCAAATTATCAAGAATCCATCCATCCACAACCCCCTTTTTCCCATTTGTTTTGCACATGGGATTGTGGTGTCACATCAACAGTGACAATCATCTAGAGTCAAGGTTTACACCACCAAGGGGCTAGCCCTCCTGTGTTAGCCATTCCACCCCACACGTTTGCACACTCACACCTATGGCCAATTTAGAGTGTCCAGCCCACCTACTGCATGTTTTTTGGAATGTGGGAAGAAACTGAAGCACCTAGAGAAAACTCATGTGAACATAGGGAGGACATGCAGACTATACACAGAAGGCTCCCCGGTTGAGAATCGAACTGGGGAACCTCTTGCTGTGAGGTGACACCACTATCTGCTGCACCAATGTGCCACCCCAAGAATATTGGAATTTAAAGATGTTTTCTAGAAGATTGGGATTATCAAGGTCTCCTCCAGTAAAGATGAAAAAAAAATGCCAATACTCAAGAAGGATTTCAGGACCTGATAAATAAATGGCCCTAGAATACCCAAGAAGGCTGTAACCAGTCTGGAGAAATAAAATTTTATAGCAAAGTTTTCTACAGATTATCAGAACTGCATGTTAGTGTTGACTTAGTGTTTTGAATCTAGGAGATGTGGGTAATACTGTGTGTTATTCTGTTAGTGAACCAGCAAAGGTCCAAATATTAAGCCTTGAGATATAGTTGCCGTGATTCTACATGGGGTAGCAACTGTTATGACAGCTAACAGTAACTGATCAATCTAAGTAGCTTCGAAATGATTTAAGAGTGGTGCTCAAACAACAGTTAACCTAGTACTAGTGAATAGTAAATCAAGTTGAAGACTGTGGAGAATTCGGGGAATTTAGTGGCTGAGAATGTTTCTTAGTCAAGATTAGTGATGAAATAATTAGTCAGTTTTGTTGCAGAACTTTTGGTATTGTGGTCTTTTTTCAAACTGCGTTCAGTTTGAAGCAGAATGTTCTAGTCTTTTAATTAATGAGTTAGTACACAAGCAACCTTTTCTACTATTTATAGGGAGCTGGTCTGTGATTTCCCAGATTATTGCTATCTCTACCCTTGGGGATGAAAAGACAGTTAGTTCCTTTCCAGATTTAAGAGTTGGTATTTTCTTATATACTTGTGTTTATTAGTGGTGTGAACACACCCACCATATGTGGAGCTAATATCATGATACCTGCTGGTAGATGGTTATCAGTAAAAGATACTCCACGAATTTAAATATTTAGCTGGAAATACCTTACTCCCCTAGTGGTAGTAGGATGTACATGGATGTTTGAAATATTAACTGGTATGCAATAATCTGAAGCATTTTGGTTCTTGTCTGAATTCAGTTAGTAGTAATTAGAAAATAGTCTTGAAAAAATCTCAGCGTCAGTGTTCTCTTTTGAAGGATTCTTAGGTTCATAAGAGATTACTAGGCATCAGTAGAAGCTACTCCATGAATTTAAATATTTAGCTGGAAATGCCTTACTCCCCTAGTGGTAGTAGGATGTAAATGGATGTTTAAAATATTAACTGGTATGCAATAATCTAAAGCATTTTGGTTCTTGTCTGAATTCAGTCAGTAGTAATTAGAAAATAGTCTTGAAAAAATCTCAGTGCCAGTTCTCTTTTGAAGGATTCTTAGGTTCATAAGAGATTACTAGGCTAATGGTTTAAGAGCTCTTACAAGCCTAGCCAATATAACCCAATTTTACACACTATATGGCCCCTAGGGGCAAGAGGATGACATACGTTTGTGCCTATGCCTTGAGTATCTTACAGATTGCCCCTGTCCATAAGGGACATAGGCACTACTCTAGGTGTGAATTTGTGATTCCCCATTCACTGATCCAAACTGCATTTGAAGAAGATCAGAGAAGGGCTCCACTTAATGTGAATAGGAAGCCTTTTCCAAAAAAAGGGACAATCTCTAAGACACATAGCTGTTTCTTCAGCATGTTTTGTTTAAGTCGCTAAGTTTAGATCCCTAGATCGGATGACCCTTGTGCTGTTTGACTTACGAATGTGTAGCAGCTCCATCAGGGCTGGATTTGTATCTGCCTTATAGGTCAGGCATAAGTCACTCATTAATAGTCTGTAGGAGACAGAGTAAAGGGATAGGGCTTTTAGTCTAGCCACATAAGGCATATTATTTACACCCTGTATTTTCTTTGTGGGGAACCTCTAAGGTTATTCACGCTACTGTAAGTGCCTAGTTAAATACATGTCAAATGGCTCATTGTACTCAATTATTGGTCTAATGAGGGCTGAGTACAGTGGGACTATAATTTCCTTGGATCTGGATGCCATAGCTTTACTTATAAGTTGTGCCACATAGAAGAACTTCCTCACCATTGTGGATACATGGCAGTCAATTTTCAGGTTACTATCTCTCTATTTTTGTAGATCTCTCACTTCTGAGCCTACTGTTAGAGGTGTGCTATTGATTATGTAATTTGAAGGGGTATTTGACTTCCCAAAGGGTATTATAATGCATTTTTTCACATTTAGTTTAGGCCATGGTTTTGGCAACAATAATTTGTCTGATCTAGACCCTTCTGAAGGATATCTACATCACTGGGGATTCAGTGATTACCCCCAGCTTGCAGTCGTTCACAAACTTTGTCATCCAGAGGCTTTCCACATTAACCTTGATTTCAGAAAAGTATACTCCAAACAGGAGTAGTCCCTGCACTGACCCCTTGTGGCACACCACTAGTAAATGGCCTCTTGCTGGATCTGGATTCACTGACTTTAACCACGTGTCCTGTCCATGAGCCAGTTGGCTATCTATCTGGTGACATAGGGATTTATATCCAGTTTTGTGGGTTTATTTATAATACCTACATGGAGAATTGTGTCAAATGTCTTGGCTGGGTCATGGTAGACAGTATGTATTGTTTTACCCTAATCAATGACCTTGGTGACTTTCTGAAAAAATCCACCAGATTAATTAGGCATGACTTGCTTTTGACAAAGCCAGACTGGGTTAGTTTACTGGTTTCCTGTGTCATTATTTATCAAGTCCATGATTATTCTTTCCATGGCCTTACATATAAGACTAGTCAAACGTATGGGTATGTAATTTCCTGGGTCAGTAGATGGTCCCCCTTTATGCAGAGGGATGACTGTTGCTGTCCTGCACTGTATTGGGACAAAGCCAGTCTGGAGGCTGTGGTTAAAAGGAGGTCCTAATAGGCCTGATTAGTCTTGAGTTAAGTTGTTTAAGAGTTAACCATGTATATTGTTGGGCCCCATTAAAGCCATGTTTTTAGCTTTAGAAAGCACAGTGGCAACCTGATCTTTGGTGGTAATTGACAATGGAGCGGTGGAGCATATTTTTGGGGAGAGAACTGGGGATGATGGAGAGGTGGAATTTGAGCTGAATTTGTCAACCAGGAGATTTGCTATATCTTCTGGCTATGTATAGGTGATGCCATTTACAATTAATTTAGCACATTGTTGGGTTTTGTCCTTACTATTGTGGACATAACTGAAAAATGCCTTATGGTTATCCTTAGCTTTGGAGTCTATTTTTATATCAAAGTCTGCTTTCAGAGACATGACTAGCTCCATGATTCACTTGTTTAGACTAATGAGGACTTTTTGCTCTGTTATGCACATTCCCTCTTACTTCTTGACAGGATTTTCTTTCTTTTGTTGTACAACCCATTAATACCAAGGCTCCACCAGAGTGGCTTTTTTGCAGTTTGACCTGGGTTTATTTCAATCTTGTACTGCCATTTCTATGGAGTTGTTTATCTGGTTGCACAGGGCTTTTGTGTATGTTTCTGGATTTGGTGGAGCTTGGAAACTTGCAATGTCATCCCTTAATAAAGGATGATTTACCTTAGAGAAGTTCTTAAAGTTTTTTGGGTTAGATGAGAGGACTAGATTTACCTTTATTTCAAGGGAGACCGCTTTCTCATCTGATCTTACCAGTGAGGATTTCACACTGGGGGGGGGGGGGGGGGTGCACTCTCCCATATTTGTGAGTACTAGATCCAGGATATTTGTTCCCTTAGTGGGAATGCAGACTGGCTGCTCTATGGCATTTGACTTTACAATGTCAAGAAATCTTTGGGCCTGCAAATTAGTTCATAGGTTGGTACTAGGTTATCAGCCCTAGGGCCTATACAAGCCTAGTCATAACAATTCCCTGGCTATTTCTTCCCACAGTATTTACTTCCCTGGACCCCTGTCTAGCAGGGTGACTGACATGATCTCTGGGGTGAAATTCCTATCTCCCAACCAGGCATCATAGTTACATTTGAAGAGGGCCAAAGAGGTGCTCTGCTTGACATGCATGGGCAGTCTATTCCAGAGTCTGGGGAGTCTCTGGGTCAGGAACTTATCCCTCCAGCATGTTTTGTTCATTGTGATGACAAGGTTTCGATCCCTGGAGCATGTGTATCTGAGGGATTGAGATTTCTTTAAGTATAGCATGTCCAACAGCTCTAGGTTTGACATGGCCTTGTATGTTAAGCAGAGATCGCCTCTGAGTAGACAATATGTGACAGAGTATAGGTGGAGTTTTTTTTTTAGACGGTCAGCATAGGGCATCTGCTTTAGGCCTGTGATTCTTTTCGTGAGATATTTCTGCAGGCTTTCCAGTTGTTGTAGATGTCTTAAGAGGTACATACCAAATGGGGCGTTGTATTCTATAACAGGTCTAATGAGGGATGAGTACAGTGGGACAACAACCTCCTTTTTTCTGGATGGAAAGCCCTTAGTGATGAGGTGTGCCAAATAGAAGGATTTCCTGACTGTTGTGGCGATGTGGTTATCGAAGGTGAGACCACTGTCCACCTGTGTCCCTAAGTCTCTTATCACACTTTTGGTATTTAGTGTACTGCCACCTATGTGGTAATTCACGGGGACATGTTTTTTCCCAAAGGGGATAACTATACATTTCTTGATATTGAACTTGAGCCCATGGCTCTGGCACCAAGCATCTGTTTCTGTAAGGCCCTTTTGTAGAATATCCACATCATTTGGGGATTCGGTAATGTCTCCCAGTTTGCAGTCATCTGAGAACTTTGTTAGCCAGAGTCCCTTAGTGTTGGCCTTACTTCAGAGAAGTAGATGCGAAACAAGAGCGGTCCCAGGACTGAACCCTGAGGTACTCCACTTGTCTGGAGCTGGATTTGGAGTCGGCTACTTTTACAGTGAGGGTTCTGTCAGTAAGCCAGTTGGCAACCCATTGAGTGACGTAGGGATTAATGCCCAGTTTAGTAAGTTTATCTATAATTCCAGAGTGGGGGATGGTGTTGAAGGCCTTGGCGAGGTCCAGATAGGCTGTGCACCTTACTCTTGTTCTGGAGACTGATTCAAAGAAGTCAATCAGGTTCAAGAGGCAAGATCGGCCCTTCACAAACCCAAACTGGGTGGGGTCCAGTGTTTGAAGGTTGCCAATGTCTTTGTTTATAAGTTCCATGATAATATGTTCCATGGCCTTGCAGATCAGGCTCATCAGACTGATGGGGCAGTAGTTCCTTGAATACAAGGTGGATCCCCCCTTATGGAGTGGGATAACTGTAGCTGTGCGCCACTCAGTGGGCACGAAGCCTGAGGTGAGGCTATGATTAAACATGACACTTAGGAGAGATTCCAGTTCATTTTGTAGTTCATGTGGTACATAGCCCGGGATGTCATCTGGTCCCATGGTTGCTGTATTCTTAGCTTTGGAGAGTGTGGTATTTACCTGTGTGGCCGTTATTATCAGAATTTGGCAATCGTTCGGTATTGAGATGGGCCCTTTAGAGGGTGAGAGGGGGTGAAGTTTGCACTGAATTGATCTGCCAGGATATTGGCAATATTCTTGGGATCAGTATATTTAATGCCATTCTGTTGTAGCTCAGAGCAGATCTGAGCATTGCCATTTAGATTCCTGACATAGCTATAGAATGCCTTGTGGTTGTCTTTGGAATCTTTGGCAATTTTATTTTCGCAACTAGCTTTGGAGGATTTTATGAGGGGTCTCAGCTTCTTACTGAGGCTGGTAAGAGAGTTTTTTGTATCTTGGGATTTTCCTCTTTTCTGCAACAGTTTCTTCCTTTTGTTGTAAAGTTTGTTTATGGCAAGGGACCACCAGATTGGCTTCCTTTTTTTGGAGGAGAGCATCTTGGTTCTATTAGGGATGGCACAATTCATGCACGAGTGGATATGCTTGTACAGTGCCTTAGTGTAGGATTCAGCAGTCGAACTTTCAGTTCCTGTCTGCATGGGTGTCATGAAGTTTGTCACTTTTGACTTGAGTAGCATGAAGTTGGCTTTGGAGAAGTTTTTTACAGAGGTTTCCTTACTGGGGGTGGGGGTGGAAATTGGATGTCAAGGGTGATTAGCTTATGGTCAGACCTGACCAACAAGGGGGTGACCATAGGTGTGGAGCATCGATTTCCTATGTTGGTAATGACCAGGTCTAGGATATTGGAACCCCTGGTGGAACTAAAGATTAGTTGATCCAGGGCGTTGGAATTTATGCATTCCAAGAACCGTTGGGCAAAGGTGTTGGTACACGAGTAGTTTTCCCAATTAATGGCAGGGTAGTTGAAATCACCCAGTATTAGGGTGTTTGGTTGTATCTTAATATTTTCCAGTATGTTTAGAAAGGTGTAGTGAGAATCTTGGGACATAGTGGGGGATCTGTAGCAAGCTACAGTTTGGATTGCAGTCTTACCTAGTGTTAGTTACACCTGGAGAATTTCAGATGTATTGTGTTGTGCAACTAGCCTGATGTTGTGAATATCCTTGGTGAATATGAACACTCCTCCACCTTTAGTATTTCGGTCCTGGTTTGGTGGCCGAAAAGTGTGGTAAGAGTTGTAGCCTGGTATTGCAGGGGTGCTCTCTGGAGCCTTGAACTAGGTCTCAGTTACTGCACAGATATCGATGTTCTCCATTTTTAGGAGTGCCTCAAGAGAGTGCATTTTGAGGTTTAGACTTCTAGCATTGAGTACCATTGCCTTCAGATTTTGTATGCTTATACCTGTTAAGGTGGTGCTTTTGTCCTTTGAACTTTGCCTAAAAAAGGCACTATAAGGATGGCAATAGCCTTAGCCAGTAACCTGAATCCTAGGAGCAACAGGTGCAGACCATCTCTGGCAAAGCATTGTGGTCTGCCGATCATGTCATCCCAGGAAGACAGATACTGGATCCCATTGTCCCATTTTACTCATCCCTCATTAGACCCATTATAGAATACAGCTCCCAGTTTGGTATGTACTTCTCAAGACATCTGCAACAACTGGAAAGGCTGCAGAAATATCTCACTAAAAGAATCACAGGCCTAAAGCAGATGCCCTATGCTGACTGTCTAAAAAAACTGTCTACTCAGAGGCCATCTCTACTTAACATACAAGGCCATGTCAAACCCAGAGCTGTTGGACATGCTACACTTAAAGAAATCCCAATCCCCCAGAGCCACACGCTCCAGGGATCAAAACCTTGTCATCACAATGAACAAAACATGCTGGAGGGATAGGTTCCTGACCCAGAGACTCCCCAGACTCTAGAATAGACTGCCCATACATGTCAAGCAGAGTGCCTCTTTGGGCCTCTTCAAAAGGAACCTTGACGATTGGATGGGAGATGGGAAATTCATGCTGGGGGTCACGTCAGTCGCCCTGCTAGACAGAGGTCCAGGGAAGTAAATACTGTGGGAAGAAATAGCCAGGGAATTGTTATGGCTAGGCTTGTATAGGCCCTAGGGCCAATAGTCTAGTACCACCCTATGAACATTTGTAATATTTTGTAAACAACTTACAATATCTCAGCAACCACTCGAGTTACACACATACTATCAGCAGAATTTTATTCATCTAGCTGTGAGCATTTATATGAATCTATGGGGTTCTATTTGTGTTACTCAGTTGTTGAGATTTTTATTTAGAAAAATGTGAAAATCATATATTTATAAATTAGTATCATAAAATGACAGTTAATATCTATTTACCTGCAGAATACAGAGGTCAAATATTAATGCATTTTCAGTTTTCCATTGTGTAAGCTTTAAGATGAAATCTTTTAAAACCTTGTACATAGCATGGTTTGGAATTATTGATGTAAATCTGAACAAGCAATATTTGACACCTAGAGGCGCCTATAGGAGGTAACTGCAGATGCACCTGGAGGCGTCACTTGGATGTAATGAATAGCTATTCATCTGAGCTAATAGACCTGTAGAAATCAAAAGTTGAAATGGAAACACTGGCTGAATGTGAGATGCTTTTCAAGAAGAGCTGATCCAAAAAAAAAAAAAAAAAGGAGCACTAGAATACAAAGGACAAAGAAAAATGATATTTTGTATATCAGTGAAACTGAAAATCTTCTTCTTCTTTTGGCTTTTCCCGGTTAGGGGTCACCACAGCGGATCACCTGTCCGCTCATGATTGGCAGTGGAGTTTTATGGTGTCAAGTTGCCAGCCCTGCGCCCAACCTTCCATGGAAGGCACGCACATGCAGACACTCATGCCTAGGGCCAATTTAGAGTGTCCAATCCACCTGCAGCATGTCTTTGGGATGTGGGAGGAAACTGGGGCACCCAGAGGAAACCCACACGCATAGCCGGCCTTAGGCATAGGCCAACTAGGCGGCCGCCTAAGGCGCCACTTTAGTAGGGGCACTTTTCCAGTATTTATTTGGTGTAGATAGATCAGGATGGGGGTACTGGGTGGTGTGGTGGGGGGTGCCCTGGTGCCCTTTTGCCTAGGGCACCAGTTGACCTAAAGCCACTCCTGGCCACGCAACCACAGGGAGGACATGCAGACTCCACACAGAAGGCACCCCAGCTGAGGATCGAACCAGAGAACCTCTTGCTGTGAGGTGACAATGCTAACCACTGCACCACCATGGCCACCTATCAGTGAAACTGAAAATAATAGACTTCAGTGCTATGAAAGTACAAATAAGCAAGCAGGCTGATGTTCCACAGCAGGATTTGTTAACTGATTTGTTAATGAATTTGTTAACTGAGAGGGAACATCATGTGTGCTGCAGATCCTGGCAATGAGAATGCAGATAAGACATATAATAGTAAAGATGCAATCATACCAGTACAAAGAGATGCACCTGCCAAACTGTGGCAGAAGGGAAAAGTATTAAAACTGGGGATCGCAGAGTGTTTGTGGAAAAAGATTAATCACTGTACATCAGTCAGAAGACAAACATGTTTATATGTTGAAAACCAGGTTGCTATATCTGGTTGTCTTCAGAATATTTTTCCTGGATAATCAAACACATTTTTGGATGCAGAAGAAATAAAAAGCAGTTTATCGAACAAAGAGTGAGCAAGATGAAAGGAGATCTGCTTCCCATTCTTCTGATAATAACAAAGTTCATAGAGAGACTTTGATATTGAAACATTTTCACTGTTCCAAAGGTAAATGCTGGAATGGCAGAAAAAGTCTAGGAGTTGACTAGAAGCATCAGGAACACTTTTGCAATGAACTAGAGACTGTTGCTGGTATATAGAGATGGTCAGGAAGAAAGCCAGCAACAGAATGAAAACAGTGAATACATGGGTGAACTGTAAACATTAATCCCACTAGATATGGGATTAGGCATGTAAAATGTGGTTATACTTTTCAAGAGGTCATGTTTGAGAAAGACTGGAAGCTTGTTGACTTTGATAAAGTGGTGAGTGAACTGTAAGCCATAAACCCCACTTTCTCTATAATGTTTAGAGGGACACATAAGGGATTGAATAACTGTATGTAAATCAATGTTTATTCTTATTAATATTTGTATAAAAATTCACTATGTAAATCACATGCTGTAACGCACTTCTGTATAGTGTGCAGTCAGAGGTATCTTAATTGTTTTATTGGTGATTGCTATACAGTAGACTCGCTATTATCTGGCCTATCTTTAACTGGCCTTCTATTTAACCACCAACAAATTTCTGCCATAGTCCTATCAAAAGACAACAGAGAAGAACAACACTTCTGCGTCCTCTGGACTAAATTATGACAGATATTTGAGTTTTAAACTTCATATTCATTAGAAAAATGCATACTAACACAAATACTGTTATTCTAGCTGATTATAACCTATAAATATTATTCTATATGCTTTTTCGGATTAACCACCCATTCATTTATCCAGCCTAAGGTCCGGTCCCAGCGAGACAAGATAATAGGGAGTCTACTGTACATGCTAAAGATATTAAAATAAGAAAGTACTTTTTTCTTAGTTGTAATATATCCAGGGTTTTTAATCTAACAAGATAATAAAGGATTGAAAGAAGCAAGTTAAAGTTAATAGATGTTTGTGATTTTGGGTTGCTGGGGTGAAGAATATAAAAGTGTATTGCTCATATTATATGTAGAATGAAAATATGTTAATTTTTCCTGTGTTTATAGAGGTGGATGTTTTAATCATTGTTATTAGCTTAAGCTATATACAGGGGTTTGTTAAGCAAATAGGTCTGGAAAATAAGAAACAATGATGTAAAATATGAACAGTAGTAGTTTTTTATGCATTTCTAAAGTTACTGCTATATTTTCCCATTAACAAATGCTTTTAATTAGATACAAGAAGTCTGCAGTTGCAAATATTTAATAATGAGAGGTCTAAACATGCTCTAAAAGAAGTCTACAAGGGTTCTTTCTTGCATTTGCAAAGTTACTAGCTTTTAGTTGCAGATAGGCACTCTGCAGATGTAAGTGATTAATTATGAGTTGTCTGAACAGTATGTTCTAAGAGAAATGTACAAGGAAAATTGTAACAAATTTAAATTTACATTGGCAAGCAAATCATTGAAAAATAAATTAAATATGAAACTGTGGGAAGTGCATATTATAAGAGTAATTGCATCCCAGGCATCCTTAGCACTTTAATGCATTAAATGCAAAGGTGTACAATTAATTTAAGAATATCTCTAGAAGTTACTTTACTGGAAACGTGAGCTAAACATCTGAGAGGGAGACAGAGATAACAGACATCGATCAATGTAACCTGGAACATGGCCTCTTAACATGTGTTGGTATCTCTGTTTTAGAATAGGTAATGATTACTGTACTTCTTTATGTTAGTTTTTATTGGTATGTGATCTGATATAGTTATTGGCTAGGTCTCAAAGCTTTCAATTAAATACACATGCTCCAGTGAAAAAGTCGAGGAGCTGACTAGAAGCATCAGTAGGACAATTTCTTCTGTTTGGAGGGGTAGTCTTCCTTTTTGGAAAGTGTACATACCTTTGTGTGTTTGCTGTAAGTTAAAAGGGGATGGAGGACTGAAAATCTATTTAGTTTTATTTTTGTTTTTTGAGTGTTTTTATTGAAGTGAAACATCTAGAAAAATGTGGTATAGGTTCACATAGAAATGGGAAGAAAATGATGAGACACGGCCTTTCAAGCATTAATCTCTGCATGTAAGTTGCAAGGTAGAAGTATAAAAGACCACTCATGTATAATAAGTGGAAGTAATAACATTTTTATCACAGTGGCTACTCTGTCAATAACAACATGGAATTCAAATGTCCTTATAGGTGTAAACAAAAACAAAGAGTATTGAATTCTAGTAACAAATTGTAGCAGTGTTACAGGAAACACGTTGGGACAGAAATTAACACATGAATTTGACAAAGAAATTATTTTAGGTTGGACATTCAGCAGAATATCAGAGACAGAAAAGAAGGGGAGTAATAATACTGATTGCAAGATAGACTCCAATAGTGACAGAACCAGGAAAAATACAATGATATATTTGTGGTTTTAAGGAGTTATTGGCAGGGAAGGAAGATTGCACTGACATGTATTTATACTATATTTAAAACTACTCTTGTGGTCTCTAGGAGTATTTGTGGAAAAACAATAAGGTTTCAGTGGGGATTATTATTTATGTGTGGGGACTGGTACATGACTTGCAACCATGAGAATGTATCAGGGGGATCGAGAAGGGAAAACGTAACAAAAGAAGGTAGCTGTCTGAACATATATATAAGAATATTTGGCTTGAAAGATGTGTAAACTTAGTAGCAACAATTCAGACAGGATTTTCATATTATTCTGCAAGATACAATAACTAGACTGGACAAAAAATATATTTCACTGGAGCATGTGTATTTAATTGAAAGCTTTGAGACCTATCCAATAACTGCATCAGATCACACACCAATAAAAACTAACATAAAAAAGTAGAGTAATGATATAAAAATGAGACACAGGCATCCTCCCTCTCAGCTGTTAAAAAGAGAGGAAATTGTGGAATGATCAGTGGAAGTGATTCAATAGTTATTGGGGAAGATAGAAATTTCTTCAAAAGGAATAGCTAATGGGTGATATAAAATGAAACTGGAGTTCAAGAACATGGTAGAAATAAGAGTGAAAGCAATATGGGAAATAAGTTATATGACTTATTTTGAGGGGTTGGCAAAGGTTAACATATTGCAGAAGAAGGGGGAATCTCGCAGATCTAGAAAAAGAGGAACTGTAGAATGCTAAAGAGAAAATAAATGAATATTTGGATAATGTGTATGAATTTAGAAAGGCTGCTGTTAAGCCATTCATTTTTATTACAGCTATACAGCCCCAAACCTTGTAGTACAATTGCTTAGGCATCAGAAAATAGAAAGGGGTTTAGCCAGACTTATGAAAGTTATGAGAAGAAAACAAAAATAACCATAGCTCCCATAGAGATATTAGAGATCTGGTGAAACCGAGAAAAGGCACACATGAAAACATTTATGGAGTACTTGATTATGCCAAGCTTAGAGGACAGTACGCAACAATTAATAACTAAGGTAGAAAGAAATGAGATAAAATGGTGATGCACTGTCAATCAACAAGGACATTTCCAGGAACTGATACTATTCCTGTGGAAGTTTTAATGTTAGAAGGGAAGAAAGTGATGAAAATCTGGAAGGTTTTGTTTAGTAATATTTTAAAAGGAGTAGCAACATCTTGGAAGAAAGATTTGGTGGCTGTGTTACCCAAAGATGGGAAAAACATTCAGACCCAGCTTCCTAAAGACCCATTTTAATTTTAGACCATGAGTATAAAGTGTCTCTGATCAATATCCATAAATTGTGTTAACACATCTGCCATTCCCTTAGCTGTTATAGACAAAGTGTTTTTTTGTGGAAAGGAGGCAAACATTTGACAACATTAGTAGAACAAGGATGATCCAGAAGAAAGCAAAGTATAATAAAACACTACTATTTTTGATGACTCTTAATATAAAGGAAGCATAAATTTAACTAGGATTTTATGATTAGGGAAACCATAGCATTTCCATTCTGTGATCCAAAAATAGGGTTATAAGGAGAAGATATATTATGGTTCAGAGGCAAGAATTAATTTGGGATGGCTCCCTGTCAAACTGTTTGAATAGATATACCAGGCAGAGGGGGTATAATTGGTATAGATCAGGAAAAGTTAGCTTTACTTGCAGATTATATTATTTTGTACTTAATAAACAGTAAAGGAAACATCAGTGTTGTGGAACATTTTGAGACAGTTTTAGGTCTTTTTGGCAATTTAAAATTTAATGAATATAAACAAAGACTATAGGCAAACTAACCACATATGAATTTGTTTAGGAACATCCATACCTATTGGGACATGATAAGATGAGGTATTTAGGTGTATGGATTGAAAAACATTCTATTATGGCATCTAAGAATATGTGGGAAGAAACTAATAAGAGATCTCACAAATTCAAGAAGCTAGAAGCTCTTGATTATAGATAAGGATAGTGCAATACTAGCATCAAAAATTTGTATAGTTCCTTTTGAATTATATATACATCAGGCATATCTTTATCAACCAGAGGAGAAGTTGTGGATGATAATTAATAAAGAATGAGCAAATTTATTCAGAAACAGAATAGAGCAAGAGATAAGTAGCATTAGTTCATTCTCCTCACAGAAAAAAGGTGGTTTAGGATTACCTTAGTTGAAGAGAGAACTTAGAACTACACAGATAAGACTCATATACACAACTTAAGCAGAAGATTATAAATCAAAGTCAAAAGGGATGATGAAGAAGAAGAAGACAGGATTTTGGATGCAAGTCCTTAAGAATAGCAACAATCATTCCAAATATTATGTTCATAAAGTCACAGGAAGTATTCTAAGAACTGAGACAATATGGGACTGGAGAAAGGAGATTTTAGCAATAGGTATGACTGCAAGTAGGAGTGTAGAAAATAGGTATGAGGTGGGACTGGAATTTACTGGAGGAGATTAGCAATTGAACCAAGATATTGGGAACAAGTAACTCCTGAGGGAAAGGCAATAGAGCGGAATGAGGCTAAGTAGAAGTTTGGACATCTGGTTAGAAACTGTCTTCCCTACCAGGGCAAGAGAAAGCAGTAGGAGAGTGTTAAGTTAAAGACCAGTTCTAGTAAAGTTTTTAGTTGAGTCTAGGGCAGAAGCTGTTAAAAAAGGGATAATTATTAGGGCATATGCAATACGGGACAGTAACTATAAGAATAAATAAAAAAAGATCCAACCACGAATGAAGGCAGAATGACCTTTATATACTATGTACAAGCGCTTTTGTCTGGACAAGACTTCATCAGATACAAAAAACACAGGTGCTACAAAAAACTTGTATAATGCCTCATGAAACAATCAATTAAACTTGTAAAGAAACACACACATAAAAGATATACATGTATAAAAATATACTAATATTGAATGCTTTTAACCAAAAACATTAAAAGTAACCCTGGTGATTTAGCCAATCTCTTGGTTGATTTCAAATTATTTCTAAGAAAGTTAAATTTAAATATGATTTTCAATAAAATGGACAAAGAGAATAATAATGTTTTAGAGGGTTTAGTTCAAAGTAGTACCTACAATCCACCCCTTCACCCTGTTTTATTGCTATATGAAAAAATAGTTACAGATGAAATATATGAAGCCTTTCATAGGCACAAGTTAAACTGTGGTTTAACCAATTTAAGTTATGATGAAATCCAGTTACTTCATCACTTACAAAGGCAAAAAGAATTGCGTATCATGCAACCTGATAAGGGAGGGGGTGTTGTGTTGTTTGACACTGAGGAATATTACAATTCCATTAGCAACATTTTGTTGGATTCTACTACTTACTCCCCCATTTCGATTAATGAAATCAACATAGCCTATGGGAGAATTGACTCTATTTTAGAAGAATATCTATTAGAAAACAGGATTGATTGTAAGACCCATAGATTTTTGAGACAAAATAATTCCCACCTTTTTTGGACTACCCAAGGTTCATAAATCCATTTCAGCTCCCACTTTTTGTCCCATTGTTTCTGCTAGAAATTCTAAAACACATCCACTAGCAGTTTTTGTTGATTATCACACAAAAGAAATTTTGATGAAAACGGTACATCTTTTAAGGGATTCATGGGATTTTCTCAGTAAATTAACCCCAGATCTATGGAGTGAGGACTGTAGTTTCCTCACTATTGATGTGAAGAATTTATTTACCTGTATTCCTCATGATCTGGGTTATGAATACTTTAGTGATAGTATTTATAAACACTCTTCCCTAGAGAATGACCAGATTCCATTAATTTTGGAACTTTTGGAAATTGTTTTAGATCACAATTATATCAGTTTCCAAGGTGAATATTTCCAACAGACCAGTGGTGTATCAATGGGGGCAGCTTGTGCCCCTATGTACGCCAATATGGTCATGTTGGAGTGGGAGAGTAGATATGTTTTTGGTAGTCCATTTCAAGGAAACATTAAAATTTATCTCAGGTTCCTTGACAATATTTTTATTTTATGGAAAGGAACCAAAGAAATGCTCACCTTGTTTATGGAGTACTTGAACAATAGTACCAGTTTTCTCTCTTTTACACACATATGGCATCCTGATACTATCAATTATTTGGACATCACTATTGTCAAAACTAGTAAGAATTTTAAATCCAAGATTTACCGTAAGGATACTTGGTGCAATAGCTATTTTCACTTTGATAGCCATCATCCCATATTCCAAAAGAAAAGCCTTGAGAAGGGACAGGCAGTTAGGATAGCCAGGATGACTTCAGATTTCAATGATTTGAAGAATTAATTTCTTTTTCTGGGTAGCAAGTTTATTGAATGGAATTATCCTTTAGATATGGTTTGTGACATATTGGTCGAGGTTTATGGTGAATGGGGCAAAAGATATAAGCCCCTGTTAGGTCAGCCCTTTGTCGCTTCAGGGTCTC
Organism: Protopterus annectens; assembly: GCF_019279795.1. Lineage (NCBI taxonomy): Eukaryota > Metazoa > Chordata > Ceratodontiformes > Protopteridae > Protopterus > Protopterus annectens. The sequence continues at coordinate 1,435,501,927 of NC_056743.1, read as the reverse complement.
AGTGTAGAGATGGGAAAGATTTTAGGGGGTTCTGTGTTACAGAGTTCACCACATTTTCAGATACTTTCGCCAATATTATTAGTTCCAATTGGTGCATGTTAAAAAGTAATAAAGATCTTTTTGAGGCAGTAGGACCCAAACCTATATTTACCTTTAGGACAGGAAGGAATTTTAAAAAAGTTTTTGAACAGATTGACAACAATGCAAAATATTTCAATAAGAATACTTTTCCTTGTGGCAGTTGTAGCCAATGTTCTTACATCATCAGTGATGCACATATCGGATTAAAGAATGGGCTCAATAGTTTTGTGAGATTCTGCAAGGGCAACTGCAGAACCAGTATGTTGGCTTATTTGGCGATATGTGGTGGTTGCCCTGCATTTTATGTAGGGAAAACTGAGAGGGCACTTAGAGACAGAATATATGAACACACATATGATATTAGGACAGCCAAGGAAAGCAGTGCACTTTTTAAACATTCTGAGATATGTGTTTCTTTTTCTGGTTACAAATTCGGCATCATTGAAGTTGTTAGAGATAATATTAGAGGGAGAGATTGTAAAAATATTTTATTAAATAAAGAACTTAAATGGCAACTTTGACTGAGGGCACATATTGCTCCTGGTCTTAATGAATATATTAGTATTAAACCAGTTTTACTAGCCAAAGCAGCTAGGGTTTAACATGAATTTTATTGTAGAAATAATTGGTTTTTACTTATGTCCATGTTTTTGGTTAAAAGCATTCAATATTAGTATATTTTTATATATGTATATCTTTTATGTGTGTGTTTCTTTAAAAGTTTAATTGATTGTTTCATGAGGCATTATATACGTTTTTTGTATCTGATGAAGTCTTGTCCAGACGAAAGCGCTTGTACATAGTATATAAAGGTCATTCTGCCTTAATTCGTGGTTGGATCTTTTTTTATTTATTTTTTTATTTATTCGTTGTGTTTTGTGCCTTTTTCAGTGAACAGTAACTATAAGAATCGATCAGAATAGTAGGAGAATATTGGGAAAAGATAATAGAAAGGCAGTTTACAAAGGAGTAATGAGAAGCTGTCTGTATGGCTCCAAAGTATATAATGAAGTTCAGACGGTTTAGGATTTTTGCATGTTATGATTTTAGCATAGATATGTTTATACCCCCAAGCAATCTTCAGATGATTTTTCCTGAAGTAGATAATGAAAGCAGGAGCTGTGATGGGTAAGAGTGAAGTAATTGTGACCATGTTTATTGGGAAGGTAATGCAGTGGCAGATTTGAACCTTGCCAGAAATATGGGGGAACAAATGCTTGTAACTAAGGAAATGATTCTTTTCAGCTGAGGTATAGGATCATAATTGTTTAGACATGGTAAGGCCTTACTAAATTTAATGTTAATGGCTGCCAGACAAGCCATTAGTAAAAAAACAAAATCTAAATCAACGGAAATTAAAGTACTAAGAACTGTAAAGGTGATAAAAGAACCAGAGGTGTTATTTGTAGAAAAGCAATAGAACATATTCCATAGAAATAAATGGAATTTGTGGGAACAGTGCATGCCGAATAATGTTCAGGAGGAGGAGTGAGGTTTAATGGAAGGCAGGAATTGAGCAATTTATGCAATGTAGTGAATGCAAATTGTTAAAAAGAAAATATATATGTATATTGCATGACATTAACAATAATAAATATAACTACAGTTTGTTTTCTTTTCTATTAATATATGTTTAGTCTTGTTGCTATTTAAAATGTGATGATTTAATAAAGATGTGTTTAAAAAAAGAATGCTTTATATCAACAGGTCTATATTTATCTCATCATATCTATTAATTTATCTCAGTCTGCCTTTGAAGAGCCTTGTATCAGAGCCTTAAACCTCAACTTCTATTGTTTAGAGACGTTTTGTGGTCCAGTCATTTTTCTGTGGTCTTTTATATTGGATTTAATATGAGAATACATCACTGGATCTCTTGGGTCTAGTAGTACCAGAATCTTGACCCAGTTTCCTTTCCTGTTACACTCTACACAGCTTGTAGTCATGGCTGGACCCCACTCATCATTAATTAGGAAGCTTTTTCTAGTTGCAGATTCCTTAGGATCAAGTCACCATAGATGTATCTACTGCACAGTGCTAATGGTGGATGGAGCCTCTGCACAGATCAGAGAGATCAAGGCATCTGGTCACTTTAGGAGTCTCATCTCCACATAAATGTGCTGGAGGTGAGAGCAGTTCTTTTGAATATGATGACCATTCAAGACACCCCCCCCCCAGGGAGACGCATCCTTTTAGCTATATAATACAGTGTTGTCTGGTCTATTTACAAACAGGAGGACACCTTCTTTTTTGCTGTGTTGAGAGGCTGAGAGAGTGGGACAGTGGGCCATCAGCTTACACTGCTTGCTGAAACCTATCCACATCCCATGATAGTCTCATTTTCTGGAAGAGAGATTTAGCTGCTGTCTCCTGATTCACTCCAAATGGCTCACAAATCATTTGGTGTCAAGAAGGATTTTTTGCCTCTGGAACAATCTAGTAGATATTCGCTTTATATTTCTAACAATTGGCAAGTGTTCCAGTTTCTTCTCACTGATCTCTGCCCAGTAGAGCAAACTAAAATTTTGATCTACTGGAAAAGATTGGTAACTACTGCACCTACACTTAAAAATCACAGTGTGGTGTTATCTGTGGAACATGAAATCAATGCAAGCCAGAAAGGGCTTGGAACAGTACTACAGCAACAGGGCATAAGTATTTCCTATGCTTCATGAGCTTTGACAGATGCCCAAAACAGTTTACACAGACTGAGAAAGAAGTACTAGCTTTGGTTGTCAGAAATGTTGCATGTGTATGAGAAGCATATTAAAGTGAAATGGAGAGCATAAGCCTTTACAAATTACCCTCAGAAAATCATTGCATAAAACACCTTCAAGACTGCAAAGAAAGTAATTAACACTTCAGCACTATGATGTTGAGGTGTAGTATGACCTGGGAGGATTGGTGCATATTGTCGACATACTTACTTATAACTTATCTGAATTAGTGCAAGGAAGGTTTGCTGGAAGAAGATCTGGAAGTCCTGTGGGTTATGATACAAATTCCAGTGGCACCAGAGAAGCTGAATAAACTGAAAAAAGCTAAAAGAAGATATACAGAAATATAACTGTTAAGAGAAGCCATAATGTTAGGCTGGCAAGGCAATGTTAAGCACCTACATCCAATGATTCAGCAATCACTTTGTTTTCATGGCAGTTCACTATTTAAAAGTGAAATAGTCATAATTGCTTCAAAAATGAGAAAACAAATGCTTTTGAAAGTCCATAAACCTCATTTAAAAATGTTTAAATACAAAATAAAAAAAGAAAGCAAGAGATATCATGTATTTTCTAAGATGACAGACAGCGCATGCAGAAAAAAAGTGGTGCACACCAGTTTGCTATGCAGCAAGCATAAAGACCAAAAGAAGAGATAGGAATTGATGTTTTGTGAAATTCCAGCATTACCTTGGCTCTCACCTTATTTCAGCATAATAATCTGCTTCTGATATGTGTTGAGTATAATTTGAAAACCAAAACTGCCAAACAGACTAAGTAAAACGAAAACCACTGAGGAAACCTTCTGCAGGTAGCGATTATATTAAATCCAGTTAGTGAAAATAATCACGATGTAGCAACTATGATGTTAGAACTTTATTAATCCACAAGAACTTTCGGAAGGCTTTGTATCCTTCCTTCATCAGACAAAACAGCATGTACCAGGGTAAAACTCATTTAAATATACACTTAATGACCCTGTTAATGACCTCATAAATGAGGACCCTCCTATTTTAAAAACACATTCATTTTAAGCTGTCATTAAAAAATCATTAAAAATGTAATATACTACATGTGTTAATCAAATGTGCATTATATTAAACATCGATTAATAACACATTAAATATAACATATGATATACTTAGAATATATAAATATATAAATATGTAAATATGTATAAATACAGTATATAATGTAATACAAAAAGAAGTACTATCAGTTGTAAAGATCAGCTGTGAATAACTGTAAAACTGTTTTAAACCTAAACTATCTAAAACCTACTAACACAAAGAGGATGGCAGAGCAAAATCTGAAACACCCAAAGATGACGAAACGTGAAGTTACATGCCAAATCTATATAACTATCAATTATAAACAGAATATGAATATCTAAACCCCCCCCCAACACATTTATCCAAACAATACATGTAAAAACACATATAAAAACAATACAGGGCAATAATCAATACCCATATATAAATATATAATTATATAAATCCCCATATTCTAAAATATGTGAAAATGTGAAAAGGCAGGTATGTGAAAGGCCATGGTAATAAAACTTATTACCTCCTTAAGGCTAAATGTTTAAGTATACAGGTCAGGGAGATGGACTCCTTCAATCCGGGATATATATATGCTCCCGTTCTTATTTGCCAAAAGAGCTCTTCTTTCTCTAGGTTAATCTGCCAAGGGCCTGAGTTTTGGTCTATCAGCACTTGTCTTAACACTGAAAACTGGAAAGTATGGTCAGGGTATTCCATCACGTGGCGAGCTAGTCCGTTATTTATATCCGACTTGGATATTGCATATAGGTGTTCATACATATGCTTCCGCAAAACCCTCTCGGTCTTCCCTATATAGAAGGCCGAGCATTTATTACACACAGCCACATATACCACTGCTCTGGAAGCGCAGTTAAAATTACCCATGATCTTGTATTTCTGTTTATTCATTATAACATGTGATCCTTCTTGTGTATGTTTACACTGACGACATGTCCCACATCGAGACATACCCTATTGAGGCCCATTCTTTTGTTCCTTTCTAAGAGAGATTTGAAACTAAACCCTTTTCTATAAATAATACCTGGTAAAGGGCCTAGTGTATCAGCCAAATGCCTATCCTCAATAATAATTGACCAATTCTTCTGTAAAATATCCCTTATAAAGTAGTGATCCACTGAAAAAGTACACAAGAATCTGGTCCCCATGTTGATCTTATCACTTTTCATGCCCTCCGCCTCCATGTCATCCAAACCAGTCAGTGTGTAAGAATCTTGTGAGTTCAAAATAGGTTTAAAGTGTCCTATCTGCCTTTTCAACACAACCTCTTTCTTAATCTCTATGATGAGGGCCCAGGGGTAAACTCTATTTATAAACATATTGCTCAGATTGTCGCATTCATCAGTAAAATCTATGTCCCTTGTAATCATGCGTGCTGCCCTCACCATCTGTCCTTTCACAACCGCTCTTTTTTGATGGTAAGGGTGACAGCTACTAAAATGTAGGAACCCATTAGAATAAGTGGGTTTACGATAGATTTTACTGATAAATCTAGATTCATTATAATCTTTACTGAGCAATATGTCCAGATAATTAATTTCATTAGCATCAACTTCGAACGTAAAATCTAAAAAGTCTGTAAATGTCCTCATGTCTCCAATGAAAGGTTCTATTTCATCTAAGGGTCCTTTCCAAAGGAAAAACATGTCGTCCTGGTATCTAGTATACCAGGCGACATGCTGTTTAAAAACCTCATTATTAAACAAGAATGTATTTTCCCACTGAGCCATGACACAATTGGCAAATGCTCCCCCCACATGGGGAGCCCATGGCAACCCCCGACATCTGCTTATAAGTTAGGCCATTAAAGTTGAAAAAACTGTATTTTAAAATCAACTCTAATAAAGTCTCAGTTATATAAATAATGTTCTGTTCAACCTTTTTATTTTCCAAAAACATCCTCAGCCATTCCAACCCAAGCTGTTGTGGAATGACTGTATATAAATCTTTAATGTCTACAGTCAAAAAAAATCATGCTTGGGTCAAAAGGTATTTTATTAATGTTTTCTAAGAAATTCCATGAGTCTTTGCAAATCTGCTTTTCTGTTCTAATAAGTGGCTTAAGAATAGTGTCCACATATTTAGCGCAAGCTACTAAAATAGACCCCCTACTATCTACAATCGGTCTGAATGGAGGTTTGCTAATGGACTTATGGATTTTTGGGGCCCCAAAGAATGTTGGCATTCTAGGTGCCAACACACTCAAGTAAGAATGTATATCATTATCAATAAAATCCTCTAAAAATAAATCTTCAATTGTGGCTCTTATCCTATTGTGGGCTTTATTCATTTCATTCAGGCTAATATTCTCATAAGGCCCCTTATTCAAGTGTGAAGTTAATTCCTCCACATAATCAATTTGGTTCATAAAAATGAGGCCATTCCCTTTATCGGGTTTCATAACCCGTATATTACAATCCTGAATTAATGAAAGGAAATCACGCTGCTCCCCTGTAATATTAAGTTTGTTTTTAGAATTGTACATCTTGTTAGCTGCCAGATGTCTTAAATCTAGTTCACATGCCTTCTCAAATGTTTTTAAATTATTAACCAAAGGAGGATTGAACAAACTGGCTATTCTGAAAGGATTAGCCAGTGATGAACCTTTACCCAAAACAGTTGTCAAATTTAATTTACGTACAAAGAGCTTGAGGTCAATAACTGTCTTAACCAAGTCCATGTGAGAATCTGGAACAAAAGTCAGACCTTTGGAGAAAAAGTCAGCCATTTCAGTGGTGATGTTTAATGTGGTATAATTAAAAATCTTAAAATCACCCTCTGTGCTATATACTATAATAGGCTGTCCTTCCAAAATCGTTATTTCCTCCTCTGGTTCTGTTTGCTCTTTATATTCGTACCAGTCGTCACAGTCTTGCTCGACCTCAAGTTCATTTGGTATGGGTTCCGGCCTTGTCAAAAACCCTGGTTATGTTCAGCCCCTAACACATCTGCCTCATGATTTGAATCATCATGTTGTCGTCCGGAAGTAAAGTCAGTCTCATCAGATTGCCCTGCTAGTTCATGTTCATTATCTAAATCAAACACACAGTCCTTAGGAACATTGTTTGTATGGTAGTCCTCTTCCAAGAACTCATCTAAACACTGTACTTCATGTCCCACTTTAGGGTTATCCTGTCTATGTGCATGAGGAAGAAATCTATTAAATTTGTTTTTATTTTTTACTTCACCAATTTGTGGTGGTTTAGGATAGGCTTTATTACTAGTGTATTGTTGCACATCCCTTTTTATTTTCCTCCTTTTATTCTCACATAGTTTATTGGTAGTTGCTTCTATGCTTGTAAAAATACGAGCATAATCATACTTATATCTTAAGAAATCATGATGCTCTTTTATTTTTTGTTCCAGGCCTGCTAATTCATTTCTAAGACCTTCCACCTGCTGCCCATAGTGGTCCATAAGCATTCTAATGAACTCAAAACTTTGTCTGTCGAATAATTCAAGGAGCTGTATGTGAAAATGTGATCCTTCAATCAAGCCTACCGGTAAGCGCCATTGCCTAAGTCCCTTAGGCACAATCTTTTTCTCTATGCATTCTTCCAGGTAGGCAATCTCCAATTGCAATTTCTTGCATTTGAAGAGCTTAGAGTAAAATTCGCTAATTAGTGTACTGATGTAATTGAAGGCAGAAAACGTAGCTCCTACAGAGGGCTCCATCCCTCTTCTATTGTTATTTAAACTAAAAAAGTCCTTCTTATTAAGGTAAACTTCGACAGTAGGTACTGAATCATGAACACATTTTATCGGCACCGTACCTTGTGTAGATCCGGTGTTAATCGTAAAGGCTTGCCCTTGTCCTGGTGGGATGCTAGGTGTAATATTAGTGGTGGAACTCCGGTCAATCGCCTCGGCACTCCTATCCATCACCTCAGCACCTCCCGAGCCTCCCGCCTGGATAATGCGGCTGGATTGAGTAGCGCTAACCAGGGATGTTCAAAAGACACCATGGTACAGTATAACACCAGCAGCGTGGTAACAGGAGCTACGATCCAGAATAAGGTAGTGCGACAGGCGGGAGGCTCGGGAGGTACTGAGGTGATGGATAGGAGTGCCGAGGTGATTGACCGGAGTTCCACCACTAATATTACACCTAGCATCCCACCAGGACAAGGGCAAGCCTTTACGATTAACACCGGATCTACACAAGGTACGGTGCCGATAAAATGTGTTCATGATTCAGTACCTACTGTCGAAGTTTACCTTAATAAGAAGGACTTTTTTAGTTTAAATAACAATAGAAGAGGGATGGAGCCCTCTGTAGGAGCTACGTTTTCCGCCTTAAATAACATCAGTACACTAATTAGCGAATTTGACTCTAAGCTCTTCAAATGCAAGAAATTGCAATTGGAGATTGCCTACCTGGAAGAATGCATAGAGAAAAAGATTGTGCCTAAGGGACTTAGGCAATGGCGCTTCCCGGTAGGCTTGATTGAAGGATCACATTTTCACATACAGCTCCTTGAATTATTCGACAGACAAAGTTTTGAGTTCATTAGAATGCTTATGGACCACTATGGGCAGCAGGTGGAATGTCTTAGAAATGAATTAGCAGGCCTGGAACAAAAAATAAAAGAGCATCATGATTTCTTAAGATATAAATATGATTATGCTCGTATTTTTACGAGCATAGAAGCAACTACCAATAAACTGTGTGAGAATAAAAGGAGGAAAATAAAAAGGGATGTGCAACAATACACTAGTAATAAAGCCTATCCTAAACCACCACAAATTGGTGAAGTAAAAAATAAAAACAAATTTAATAGATTTCTTCCTCATGCACATAGACAGGATAACCCTAAAGTGGGACATGAAGTACAGTGTTTAGATGAGTTCTTGGAAGAGGACTACCATACAAACAATGTTCCTAAGGACTGTGTGTTTGATTTAGATAATGAACATGAACTAGCAGGGCAATCTGATGAGACTGACTTTACTTCCGGACGACAACATGATGATTCAAATCATGAGGCAGATGTGTTAGGGGCTGAACATAACCAGGGTTTTGGCAAGGCCGGAACCCATACCAAATGAACTTGAGGTCGAGCAAGACTGTGACGACTGGTACGAATATAAAGAGCAAACAGAACCAGAGGAGGAAATGACGATTTTGGAAGGACAGCCTATTATAGTATATAGCACAGAGGGTGATTTTAAGATTTTTAATTATACCACATTAAACATCACCACTGAAATGGCTGACTTTTTCTCCAAAGGTCTGACTTTTGTTCCAGATTCTCACATGGACTTGGTTAAGACAGTTATTGACCTCAAGCTCTTTGTACGTAAATTAAATTTGACAACTGTTTTGGGTAAAGGTTCATCACTGGCTAATCCTTTCAGAATAGCCAGTTTGTTCAATCCTCCTTTGGTTAATAATTTAAAAACATTTGAGAAGGCATGTGAACTAGATTTAAGACATCTGGCAGCTAACAAGATGTACAATTCTAAAAACAAACTTAATATTACAGGGGAGCAGCGTGATTTCCTTTCATTAATTCAGGATTGTAATATACGGGTTATGAAACCCGATAAAGGGAATGGCCTCATTTTTATGAACCAAATTGATTATGTGGAGGAATTAACTTCACACTTGAATAAGGGGCCTTATGAGAATATTAGCCTGAATGAAGTGAATAAAGCCCACAATAGGATAAGAGCCACAATTGAAGATTTATTTTTAGAGGATTTTATTGATAATGATATACATTCTCACTTGAGTGTGTTGGCACCTAGAATGCCAACATTCTTTGGGGCCCCAAAAATCCATAAGTCCATTAGCAAACCTCCATTCAGACCGATTGTAGATAGTAGGGGGTCTATTTTAGTAGTTTGCGCTAAATATGTGGACACTATTCTTAAGCCACTTATTAGAACAGAAAAGCAGATTTGCAAGGACTCATGGAATTTCTTAGAAAACATTAATAAAATACCTTTTGACCCAAGCATGATTTTTTTGACTGTAGACATTAAAGATTTATATACAGTCATTCCACAACAGCTTGGGTTGGAATGGCTGAGAATGTTTTTGGAAAATAAAAAGGTTGAACAGAACATTATTTATATAACTGAGACTTTATTAGAGTTGATTTTAAAATACATTTTTTTCAACTTTAATGGCCTAACTTATAAGCGGATGTCGGGGGTTGCCATGGGCTCCCCATGTGGGGGAACATTTGCCAATTGTGTCATGGCTCAGTGGGAAAATACATTCTCGGTTAATAATGAGGTTTTTAAACAGCATGTCGCCTGGTATACTAGATACCAGGACGACATGTTTTTCCTTTGGAAAGGACCCTTAGATGAAATAGAACCTTTCATTGGAGACATGAGGATATTTACAGACTTTTTAGATTTTACGTTCGAAGTTGATGCTAATGAAATTAATTATCTGGACATATTGCTCAGTAAAGATTATAATGAATCTAGATTTATCAGTAAAATCTATCATAAACCCACTTATTCTAATGGGTTCCTACATTTTAGTAGCTGTCACCCTTACCGTCAAAAAAGAGCGGTTGTGAAAGGACAGATGGTGAGGGCAGCACGCATGATTACAAGGGACATAGATTTTACTGACGAATGTGACAATCTGAGCAATATGTTTATAAATAGAGGTTACCCATGGGCCCTCATCATAGAGATTAAGAAAGAGGTTGTGTTGAAAAGGCAGATAGGACACTTTAAACCTATTTTGAACTCACAAGATTCTTACACACTGACTGGTTTGGATGACATGGAGGCGGAGGGCATGAAAAGTGATAAGATCAACATGGGGACCAGATTCTTGTGTACTTTTTCAGTGGATCACTACTTTATAAGGGATATTTTACAGAAGAATTGGTCAATTATTATTGAGGATAGGCATTTGGCTGATACACTAGGCCCTTTACCAGGTATTATTTATAGAAAAGGGTTTAGTTTCAAATCTCTCTTAGAAAGGAACAAAAGAATGGGCCTCAATAGACATAAGGGTATGTCTCGATGTGGGACATGTCGTCAGTGTAAACATACACAAGAAGGATCACATGTTATAATGAATAAACAGAAATACAAGATCATGGGTAATTTTAACTGCGCTTCCAGAGCAGTGGTATATGTGGCTGTGTGTAATAAATGCTCGGCCTTCTATATAGGGAAGACCGAGAGGGTTTTGCGGAAGCGCATGTATGAACACCTATATGCAATATCCAAGTTGGATATAAATAACGCACTAGCTCGCCACGTGATGGAATACCCTGACCATACTTTCCAGTTTTCAGTGTTAAGACAAGTGCTGATAGACCAAAACTCAGGCCCTTGGCAGATTAACCTAGAGAAAGAAGAGCTCTTTTGGCAAATAAGAACGGGAGCATATATATATCCCGGATTGAATGAGTCCATCTCCCTGACCTGTATACTTAAACATTTAGCCTTAAGGAGGTAATAAGTTTTATTACCATGGCCTTTCACATACCTGCCTTTTCACATTTTCACATATTTTAGAATATGGGGATTTATATAATTATATATTTATATATGGGTATTGATTATTGCCCTGTATTGTTTTTATATGTGTTTTTACATGTATTTTTTGGATAAATGTGTTGGGGGGGGGTTTAGATATTCATATTTGGTTTATATTTGATAGTTATATAGATTTGGCATGTAGCTCCATGTTTCGTCAGCTTTGAGTGTTTCAGATTTTGCTCTGCTTTCCTCTTTGTGTTAGTAGGTTTTAGATAGTTTAGGTTTAAAACAGTTTTACAGTTATTCACAGCTGATCTTTACAACTGATAGTACTTCTTTTTGTATTACATTATATACTGTATTTATACATATTTACATATTTATATATTTATATATTCTAAGTATATCATATGTTATATTTAATGTGTTATTAATCGATGTTTAATATAATGCACATTTGATTAACACATGTAGTATATTACATTTTTAATGATTTTTTAATGACAGCTTAAAATGAATGTGTTTTTAAAATAGGAGGGTCCTCATTTATGAGGTCATTAACAGGGTCATTAAGTGTATATTTAAATGAGTTTTACCCTGGTACATGCTGTTTTGTCTGATGAAGGAAGGATACAAAGCCTTCCGAAAGTTCTTGTGGATTAATAAAGTGCTAACATCATAGTTGCTACATCGTGATTATTTTCACTAACTGGATTTAATATAATCGCTACCTGCAGAAGGTTTCCTCAGTGGTTTTCGTTTTATTGAGTATAATTTGAAGCATCCAGGAGATTGTTCAGTTGAAAAACATGACAGCCACAGTGGTAATAGATTTGCTTAGGGCACTGTTTGCAAGACATACCTCAGCAAGTGATGTCAGATAATGATTTACAATTTATCTGCTAAGAGTTCAGAAACTTTTCAAGAGATTTTGAGTTTCATCATATCACTTTGTCCAAGATATCTGCAAAAGAATGGGCAAGTGGAATGCATAACACAGACTGTAAAATATGCTGAGTAATGTGATGGATCGTATAAGATGGATATTCACCCAGCTTTGTTGCACTGTAGAAGTATAACATTGAAAGCAGAATGTCTGTCACTTTCCTAATAACCTTTGGGAAGAAGGCTGAGGTCCAAACAGCTGGGCTCGTTCACATTGTTATTACCACTGAGTGGAATGGCCATTTTAGGAACATCTCAGAGAAAGGCAGTTTAAGCAGACGCAGAAGAGTATTATAGCAAAATTGGTATAATCTTTTTTAAGCATGTTTATTAAATGTGACATTTTGTAAATCTGACATAGGTACATATGCAGTATCAGAATAGAAACTAAGCCATAATAACATTTCCTGTGTTATTTTCATGCAGTGTGCATGTATGTTTTCTTTTTAAGATTTTTCATTCACTCCATCATTACATAAATTACTAATTTCCTGTCTTCCCTTAAATTTCACTCCACGTGCATATTATTCCGCATGTATTATTCCCACAAATTCAATTTATGTTTATGTAGTTTATTTCCTTTTCTAAAGAAATCAACTTTAGCTCTTTTAGCTCCTTTACAATATTCAATACTTCAGTTACAGTTGCTTTAGATTTTGATTTCAATTGTCTAGTAATTGCTTTTTGGAATCCAATGGTATTAAACTTAGTAAGGTCTTACTATGTTTTAATCCCTTAGTTGCAACCATTTGCTCCAACAAAATGTATGGCAAAGTACTCTGCAAGGAATTTTTAAAATTGGCCAAATCATTACCCCCTCCCAAAAAAAAAAAACATATTTAGAATTGCCTCTTTCTTTCCTCTCAAGCATCCAGCATTTGCTATCTACCTAGGAAAAAATATCTGAAGATGCTTGTGCAAAAAAAATGTTTGCAAACAATCCCAAGCAAAAATCCTATACATTCTGTACTTTGTTGCACACTTTGGAGATGCAAAGATGACTTCCCATTGTTCTTCTGTATATTGCATTTTGGTACTTACGTATTAGTGTGACCACATTTGAAGTCTGTCTTCACAGGCCAGTTTCAGCATGAGCAGTACATTTTCTGGTCCCAAAGCATTCATATCTATATTATAAAACATCTTAATACAAATATTACAAGTGGAATAGTGAAAACATCTTTTGTTGAAATGCTTATTCTACAGATGTCCGTCGGTATTTCCATGGGGATCCACGGCCTGAAGGGTCATGGTGTACGCATTCATACATACCACAAAAAAGCTGAGGGGCACTTCCTGAAACGGCGTGGCTTGGCTGAAGTTGTTTTACTTGTATATGTGCACTTACAGGATTTGGAAATCTTGAAGTAATTCACTTACAAAGTGAACAGAAGAACATGTTTCATATCAGCAATGCATTCTCTGAAGAGCAATGATGACCTGCAAAATCATGGTGAGATGACACGTATGACAGGCAGCCACTACTTTATTTGTCTGAAAAAAACAAGTCATTTGTTACATTGTGGAGACTTGGCTCAATGAGTTTCAGTTATGTATGTGCACTTAAAATGAAAGGACATTTTCTAAATATTACAGTAGTTCACTTACAAAGTGAACAGAAGAACGTGTTTTGTTTCTGCATACATTCTCTGAATAGCAATAATTACCTACAAAATTCCAAAGACTTGAAACGTATGACAGGCTGTGCCTACTTTACTTTTTTGAACAGAACAAGTAATTTTTCACATTTACATGTCAACTTGATTTCCAAACCTTGGCAACCTATATATATATCACATTCTGGCAGGAGAAGGGCTTGGAAGTGAGCCATTTCTCCTGTTTGGAATGTGGCTGCAAAGTACCTGCATTTTCCATTCTCTCTTCCAAATTTTCCTAGCCTCATCTTATTGATAGTTATCTTTCAATATTTTATATGCCATACTAATTATCCCTTTTTAACTGTAACATCTTCTTTGGATGCAACTAAAATCTCTGCCAGAGCTGTTTTATTATTTAGCAATCCCTGTCCCTTACCCTTTGCCTATAATTTATCAGTCCCTGGTAGGGGAGGCAGGCCAGTTTCTAACCTGCAGTCCAAACTTCTGCTTGGCCTCATCCCACTCTGTTACCTTTCCCTCTCTAGCTATTTTTTTCCTAAACCTTGACTCCTTTGCTAATTTTCAACAGTAAATTCTAGCTCCATCTGGACTACTTTTTATACCCTTACTTGCAGTCATCCCTATTGGTAATATTTCCTTTCTCCATTCCTGTGCTGAAGTAGTTCTTGAATACTTTCTGCTACTTTGTATTTAGAGAGTGGTCAAATTGTACATTAAACCCTGACTGAAGAATGAACGTTTTCCAGCAGGGTGTTAATGTACAGATAATGCCTGCTGAAAAACGAGTCCACCACTTCATGGCAGCATATTAACTGCAAGAATGCTAATGGCCACCATTATTTTATGCTCGCTAAGCAGTGCTTGTGCTGTTTAGTAAACGTAAAATTAAAATGGGAAGATAATGTAAAAAAATAGAAAAGAATGCGTGAGTGTGTGTTTAGGTTTCTGTCTGCATGTGTGAGCGTATTCGTGCCTGCGTGCATGAAAGCGGAAGTGAGAGTGACACAGAGACTGACACTGAGTAGTGGCAACAGCTGCATACTTCTCATCCTCTTAGTTAAGTAAATCGCAACAAAGTCTAAAATAATGGTGGGACAAAGAAACAAAATAGGGGCAGATTTTAAATATTGCTCTTATAAAATTAGAAAGTTACTAGAATAACATGATTTGCTTTAGGATGTATTTTCTGAAGGAGATGAAGTCTGAAACCCAAATGTGAGTCATTATTTAGTGACATCAACCCACAATGATTTAATGATTTACCCTCAAAACAAAAATGTTAAGAGGAACAGATGAAAAATAAATAAAGTAAATATCCAGTCATTATATGAAAATCTGGACAGTTGAGAGGTATGCAGGTATAAAACGTTTAATTGCTGGCATTATTATAGCAATAACCCATGCCTGGGTGTCGGTAATGCGGGATTTACAAACAAAGACAACCGTGGGTAAATCCCGCATTACCCACACCCAGAAGTGGGTTATTGCTATTATACTATGACATTATTTAAGAAAAGAAATAATTACTTTTCTTAAATAATGGCATTGTATAATGCCTCTTTGCTGCCCTTCCGCAGCTGTCTGGTATCCGCGGCAGTTCTGATGTACTGCGCATGCCTACGCAGTACATCAGAGCTGTGGCCAAAAGCAACGGAGAAAGCAAGATCTCCGTTGCTTTTTACTGTTTCGCTATGTTAAATGGGTTTAACATAGCGAGACAGGTTTAAAAAAAAAGCAATGGAGAAAGCAAGATCTCCGTTGCTTTTTACACACTGTGTCGCTATGTTAAAGGAGTTTAACATAGCGAGACAGCTTAAAAAAAAACAACGGAGATCTCCATTGCTTTTTTTAAACCTGTGTCGCTATGTTAAACTCTTTTAACATAGCGATACAGTGTTTTAAAAGAGACTTATACTAATGGAAAAAGTCTGGGCGACCGGACCTTTTTCCATTAGTATAAGTCGATTTACAATGTGCACGCTGGCCAATCAGTGTGCACGTTTTGGAATATTAATGGGGGGTCATGGTATAATAACTGTATTTAATCATGTGTGTTTTAAATGTACACTGCTTCTAAATATTTGTGTGTATGACAGAGTGTGTGTAAACATTAAATATATACTGATCTAATATTGTGGATGTAAAAATACTTCCCCCAACAACAGTTCCACATACTACAGCAAGTTTGAAACATTAGGCGGAGGAACGATTTTACATCAAAAATATTAAAAAATGCTTATAGTAATTAAAAAAAAAATCAAAGCAATTTTACATATATTTATTTATTTCCATTCTCTAAGCACAATAATGCCCTTCAGGGTGTGTGTTATTGTGTAAATAACACCCTTCCAAGAGTGTTTTTTAAACACCTTCATTGAATTATCACATTTATATAAAAGTAATCAAACTGTTTAACAAGTTCACGTTTACAAACATTATACTTCACATATATTGCTATGTATCATATAACCTAAGCAACATTACATAAATTGTTCAATTCCTGCCCTTTTGTTTATTTTTTATTTTATTTATTTATTTTTTTACCCTTCCAAGAGTGTTGAGGCCCTTTGCCGGGTGTGAGTTATTTACACAATAACATATATCTTGTTGGGCATTATTGCTTGCATAACGTAATGTGTATGTTTTTTTTGTTGTTCTCCTTAATGACCTGCATCCTAAGTCTTTTTCTCCTTACTTTTAACACCCCCATTTTATCATCATCCCTTACCAATTTGGCTTACATTCTTATGATAGTGTTATGTATACGTCCCTTAATTGCATATCTCTAAAATAGCCCTTCAACTCTGGTAATGTTAAACCACTTTGTTGTATGGGAAGAATCAACTTATCCCACTTAACTCTTGCTCTCTTCATCTCTCAAATAAATTCATTCAACTCTTATGGGTTCATGGGTTCATAGGTAAGTACCAGGCTAGCTGCACTTACAGTCCATTTTAAGCCTAGCCAATTTCCCTTTTTGTGCTTGTAATAGCCTGTCCTGTTTGGTTATAGATTGGCCTTACCCATCCCATGGTCAATAATTATATATTACCCCTAAAGAGAATAACTAGGATCATTCCACAGATAATCTGAGGGGCTGCATACATGGGATAAAGCATTTAGGAGCTGCCTGTCTCCATTAATAGTACAGGGGGCAGTCCTGGGGAAATTTTTCTGTTTCCCATCCATTGATTTAAGTTGCACTTGAATATGGACAGGGATGAACTTTATTTTATGTGGATGGAGAAGTCTGTTCTAGAGCAGCTCTGTCTTCGGCAATATATCCCTGTCCCTTCAAACCATTCTGTTGATGCTGCAGAAGAGGTTCAGATCCCTAGACTTAGTATTTCTGATGCCATTTGACTTGCAGTAAATCCATCAGTAATGGGTCTGAGAATGCCTTGCATGCCAGGCACAGGTCATCGCTTAACAGTCTGTAGGATACAGATTATACTGACAGGGCTTTGAGTTTGTCCATGTAGGACATGTTGTTCAGGCCTTGTATCCTGTTAGTAAGTTATCTCTGAGGGAATTCCAGCTGTTACATGTATCTGGACAGATACATACCAATGGGGGTATTATATTCAATGACTGTCCTAATGAGGGCTATATAAAGGGGGACAATGACATCCCTAGATCTAGACACAACCCCTTTGTTTATAAGCTGTGCAAATTAGAAGGACTTTTTTACAACAACGGACACATGATGGTCAAATGTTTGGTCACTGTCCACATAAGTTATCAAATCCCGAACAAATTGGCTCTTTGGGGCATAGAGGCAATGTGGTAGTTCCCTGGGGTAGATGACATCCCAAAGGATACAGTAATGCATTTTTTGGCATTTAGCTTTAGTCCATGACTTTGACACCAGTTATTTATTTGGGACAAACCTTCCTGCTAGATAGCTAAGTCATTTGGGGATTCAATTACTGCTCTTTGCTTGCAGTCACCTGCAAACTTAGCCAGAGCCCTTTGGTACTGACATTTACTTCAGAAAGATAGATGACAAACAGGAGAGGTCTCAGCACAGAACCCTTAGGGACTCCACTGATGACTGATATCTTTGTGGAGGTAACTTCCCCTGTTTTGATTATTTACATCCTATCTGTGAGTCATTTGGCAATCCAGCAGGTGACATAAGGGTTTATTCCAGTTCTTTATCAAGTACTATCCACATCTTCTCCTTTGGTTGCTATAAATATGCCTGATGTGTTTAAAAATAAAGGGAATAGAAATATTTAATTATTGCCTGTATCTTACTATCTGTATCCATAATCAAGAGTTTCCAGATTCTCAGTTTTAATGTTTTGTGTTTAGTCTCTTCACACATATTCTTAGCTGCCATGATAGAATTATTTTAATCCATGTACCTAAATACTTTATCTTATAATGTCCCCAGAAATTTGGTTATTGCAGAACCAATTCAAGTGTGGCTACATAGTTTAATTGCTATAGCCTTTGTTTTATCATTTATTTTGTCTGAAAATATTCCACAGCACTGAAATATCCTGTTCTGGATTTGTCAAGTATAAAATAATATCATATGCAAATAAAACTAACTTTTCTTGAGTATCAGCTAAATCCTTGAATTTGTAAGTTCATTCTTTTCTTTGCTAATGGCACCATATATACAGTAAATAATAAAGGGGAGAGAGGGACACCCTTGCCTTGTTCCTCTGTTCAAACACAGCTTGTTGAAGAGGAACCCCCACCTTAATTCTTGATTTTGACCCATCATATATCCTCTTAATTAACACTATTATTATCAGGGAACATAAATGCTGCCATTGCTCTTCCCCTAAAATCCCAGCTGACTGTATTGAATGCTTTTTTTCATCAAGACCCACTAATAGCAGCAGCATTTTCTTACACCCTGTTTCCCTCTTTATCATTATTGTATTGGTAATGTTGCCGAAGGTTTGCCTTCCATCCATAAAACTATAGCTATCAATTTTGGCAACACATTTGCCATTCTGTTAGCTAGTATGGACATAAACACTTTAAATACATGGTTTAAAATTCAAATGGGTCTAAATGAAGTTAGGTCTAGAAGGTCTTTAGCTCTTTGGGTAGTACAGCTACCACAGCTTTATTCTAAGATGCTGGTACCCTCCTTTTTAAAGGGTTCCTAGTAGAAGAATGAAAGTCCAAAATATCGAACAGCTGTATACACGAAAATGTCATTTATCAATGTGTTTTTTATGAGATCGTGGTACAGTGAAGATCAGGTAATTTGCCCTTTCCTCACTGTAGTGCAATCTCAGAGTTGGTATATAGAATTAGCGGTGTGCGTGGGGGGCACAGCCCCCCACAATAAAGGGTTCGAAGTCCGGCATTTTCGCTGTTTACAGCGTTCAATTATATGAACTTTTGTTCATATAATATAGACCCTTTTTAAATACTGCTAATGAAATCCTTCCAGATATTTATCACTTTCTTCCTTTCCAACTTCCAAGCTTCACACAGAAATATTATCTGTTCATGGAGACTTCCCTTTTGATTTTTTTTGTATGCATCACACATTTTAGCGCATCTCTTCTAATATAATTGTTGAGATTCATTTGCCTCTTATCTTGGGATACTTAAGTCATCCATACATTTTTACATTTGTGCATTTTCCTGGTTTCCACATACCTCTAATTTATACAAACATTCTGAAAATTTCCAAACTATCTCCAATACCTCTATAGGATTTCATGTTATTTTTCTTGTTAAAGGTTCCCTAAGTATGCCAACAACCCTTTCTACTTTCTGTTGCCTAAGTTATTGTGCTAAAAGTTTTTATGTTCCAGAATTGATAGCAAAAAGTAGTTGCTTAACAGCAACCTTTCTAAACTAATGCATATTATCCAAATGCTCCTTTATTTCCCTTTAACTCTTTGTATTTGTTCCTTGGCTTTTTCTGTGAGATCACCCTTATTCTGCAGTAATTTAACCTTTGTCCACACCTGTAAATAATTCCTAATACCCTTTCCCATTATCTTTTTCTCTCTTACTCCTACCATGTTTTTTAAACTCCATTTTCCATTTTACCCAACTCACTAGCTACCCTTTCTTAAAAAAAAAAAAAAAAAAACTTCCCTAATAACTCATGAATCATTTCCACTAGCCATTGCTTAAAATTATTTCAGTTTAACAGATACATGTGAAAGTGCCAGTGCCTCATTTTTACTTCCTTATCCTGCATCTTTGTTTTAGTTTATATTGGTGCATGATCTGAAATAATTATTGGACGTGTGTCAAAGTTTTCAGTTAAAGACATATACTCCTATAATATATCATTTCTATCCAGTCTGGCCCAGGTCTTGTACCTTGGGGAATGATATGTAAATTCTGTCCAATTTTCTACCACTGAATTTACATTTTCCAAACCAAAAATTCACCTATATTTATTCAGAAATTGATTCTCTTTTGTTATATTTTTCCCTCGTTATTGCAGATCAAGTTCCAATCTTGTGCCACAAATAATATTCCCTGCTGAAAGATTATTATGTTTCCCAAAATTCTTTTAAGCTCCATATTAGCTGTTTAGGAGGGATATAAATGCATGACAATGTAATACTTCACTGCCAATAAACCCTTACTACCACAAATCTACCATTATTATCTCTTCTTCCTCATCTATCATTGCTGGAGCCTCTCTAACCATCAGTATTATTACCCCCCCATTTCCTCTGTCCCTGATATTCTGCTTCATGTCCACCCTGATATCCTTTCCTCATCAACTTCATGTGATCATTTCTATTGAAATGTGTCTTCTGCATCATTACTATTTGCACCCTACACTTCTTAATATAATTTACTACGCTTTGCATTTTGTCTGTTCTTGTAAGGATATTTACATTCCATGATAGTTTGAACAGACTAGCCATTATTTATTTATTTATTTATTTAACATTTGTTTACCGGAAAAGTCTGACTTGGAATGAAGCCAATTTTCAGTGAAGGTCTGGGAAGAAACACTCCAGACGCATGTCTTTGAATTATGATAGAAAACTATTACTTCCACCTATTCTACATGATAGCAGTTTCAATGTGTATTTACAACCTTTACCTTACATGTACACATTAATGTTTGGCAGGCTAATCTCTTATGTAGTTGCTTCTCATCTACATTTAAATCTGTGTCACATTTTCTAGACTTTTTACTTCAATGAAAGCACTCAAGCAAATAATAAATAAATAAATGTTCAGTACCTCCATCCTCTTTTTAACTTAGCAGAAAAACAGAAAGGTGTGTCCATTCTCAAAAAACGTTTACTTTTCTAGATAGGAGTAGTTGCCCCAAGTTAATGGCTGCACCCGCAGGCATTACCTAATCTAAAATTAGCATTACCCATGCTAAAACACCTGTTATGGCTTGTGTTCCTATTTGCAATAATGGCTGAGTGCTCGTTGCTTTTCTTATTTCTGTCCCCATTTTAGGTGTGAAAAAAACAGTTAGCATGCTTTCAATGAACATTAACATTTAGCCTGAAGAAAAAGTGGACTGGCTGCCTTTAAATAAACAAACAAAATGTTGTTTGTTATATCAAATGCAGTAACGTACTGAGGCTGATGAGGAGGCAACTAGTTTTATAAGTTTTATAAAGAGTGGGTGATGGAACGTATGTGTAAGGGAACAAACTCCCCTTACACATACTTTCCATCACCCACTCTCTACACTTTAAAAATTAACTAAAGCATTATCTGCTTAACTCCAAGTCTTGCCCCTGCCAAGATCCAACATAAGCTCCATCTCACCCACCAAAAGTAAAAATTTAATTTCTCTCTCATCTCACTCCCACAGCTCCATGTAAGACAGCAAGTGCTAAATACTTTAAACAATGAATATAATAATATTCTCTAGTGACTTTTTATTTACTATGTAAATAATAATGTATATATAGCCTGATGCTTGTATTTTACTATGTTCTTATTCTTGCTATGTAATATTATCTGTTTTAGAATTCTTGTGTATTGTTATCTCATATATGTATGTACTAAGACATTCTTTTGAATCATGATTTTTCTAAAACTGTCTAATAATTGAGCTTTTTTCCTCAGGTCTCCACTGAAAATGGGCCCCAAGCCCAGTTGGACTAACCCAGTTAACATATGTCAATAAATAAATAAATAAACGTATTCACTTCTCACAGTTTAAACTTCATTTATGTTTCACTGAACTGCTTTTCATTGTACCTCTAAATGTTAATTACCATGTACCTATACACTTTGCTCAGCAGACAATGCTCAGACAATTAATTGGTTGCAAGCTAAAAAAGACAGAAACCGGGAAACAGAACTCTACTAAAGTGCAAAACAACAATAAAAAATATGTAAAACCAAGTAGAGTTCCTGCAGATTTCATGAATCCAAATAAAACAGTTAGTAATGACGAAATAGCTAGTGACTTTGCAGATGCATGATATAATCTTTGTAAATTTCACTCAGAACATGTTGTTCAGCCCACTCAAGGTTAATTGTTTGCATCTGTAGACTTCTTGTTTCCCACCAAAGGTCTTTACTATTGAAAAAAATAGATAATGATTTTGCAATACAGAAAGCAGCTACCGTTTTCCATGATCCATCAATTTATCTCAATTTTCAAGCTTATGTGTTTAAAAAAAAACTTGTCTATAGCTTAATCCAAGGACATTATTGCAAATATACACATTTATAAAATGAGAAATTATCTTAGTTGTATATATAATGTGATCAGTACAATTTTACATCCCATATCCTGACAGCCCTCATATTATTATATTAGCTTTAACTTGCTTCCGTTCAGCTTTTCTTACTTTGTTACACTGTAAGAGTAAGAAAGAGTGTTTTAGTCTATTTGAGAATATGAAGGTCTCTCCAAACACCATTATATTGGGTGACTTTAACTACCCAAACATAGACTGGGAGCACTACTCAAGCCCCAACACCCTAGCCCAATGGTTCCTAGAATTTATAAACTCAAATGCTATGGAACAACTGGTCACCACTCCCACAAAAGGGGAAAACATATTGGACCTGATCATCACCAACATGGGGACTCTATGTTCCATACCAGAGGTATACCCCTCATTGGTAAGATCTGACCATAAATTAATCACTATGGACATCCATATCCCGTCCCCACCCCCAGCAAAGGAAACCAAGGTCAAAAACTTCTCATAAGCAAACTTCCCACTTCTCAAAACCGAGGTGGAATCCTTCAAAACCCCCGGGCCAGTGGAAAATATGGCCCAAACCGCAGAATCCTTTACAAACACATTCTATCGATACCTACAGGAATGCATGGATCGTGCTATCCCAAATAAAACCAAGACACACTCCCCCAAAGGCAGGAGACCTGTCTGGTGGACCCCAGCCATAAATAAGCTGTACAACAGAAGGAGGAAGCTACTACATGATAGATCAAAATCCCTGAAAGGGAAGGCAACTCTTATCAGTACTAGCAAGAAACTACGATCCCTCATAAAATCATCTAAGGCTAGCTTTGAAAGAAAAATTGCACAAGACGCTAAAGCTAATCACAAGGCTTTCTTTAATTATGTCAGAAACCTGGGTGGAAACTTCCAGATATGCTCTGAGTTAGTGCAAAATGACAAAAAATACACTGAACCCACAGACATTGCCAACATCCTGGCAGACAGGTTCAGTGCAAACTTCTCCCCCCCCCCCCCAAATGAGCAAATGACTATTCCAACAGAGTGTAGCCTCCCTGACATCACAGATGCACAGGTGAGAGCTGCCCTCTCCAAAGCAAAAAACACAGCATCAATGGGCTTGCACGGTGTCCCGGGCTGTGTTTTACATGAGCTCCAAGAAGAACTGAACCCTCACTTAAAATCACTGTTCAGTCTCAGCCTTACAACAGGATATGTACCCAAAGAATGGTGTACAGCAACAGTGGTCCCACTCCATAAAGGTGGTGCCACAACGGACCCCGGAAACTATTGCCCTATAAGCCTAACTAGCCTGGTCTGCAAAGCTATGGAGTGTATCATCATGGAACTCATAAACAAAGACATTGGGAACCTCCAAACACTGGATCCTACCCAATTCGGCTTTGTTAAGGGCAGATCTTGCCTCTTGAACCTGGTCAGTTTCTTTGAAACAGTCACCAAGGCCATAGACGAAGGGAAGGTAGTCCACACAGCCTACCTTGACCTTGCAAAAGCCTTCGACACAATACCCCACTCGGGCATCATAAATAAGCTCACCAGCTTAAATATCAACCCCTATGTCACAAGATGGGTTGCAAACTGGCTTAGGGATAGAACCCACATGGTCAGAATTGCAGGTGCCATGTCAGGCTCTAAACCAGTTACAAGTGGCGTCCCACAAGGCTCAGTCCTGGGACCTCTCTTGTTCGGTATATATTTCTCTGACGTACAAGCTAACACAGGAGGACTATGGCTGCCAAAGTTTGCAGATGACTGCAAACTGGGGGCCATAATCGACTCACTGGCTGACAGAAGCATCCTCCAAAAAGGCCTCACAGAGATGGATAACTGGTGCCAGAGCCATGGCCTAAAGCTAAATGCCAAAAAGTGCATAGTCATCCCCTTTGGGAAAAACAAAGTGCCCACAAATTACCACATAGGTGGTAATCCATTAAGTATGGAAAAAGTAATTAGGGATTTGGGGACCCAAGTAGATTGCAATCTCTCCTTTGACAATCAAATTGCCAAAGTGGTTAGAAAGACATTCTATATAGCCCACCTTATCACGAAGGGGTTCACATCTAGATCACGAGAGGTCATTGTGCCCCTCTACTCATCACTCATCAGGCCCATAATTGAATACAATGCCCCATTTGGGATGTACCTTACCCGACACCTGCTACAACTAGAAAGACCCCAAAAGTACCTCACCAAGAGGATCAAGGGACTCAAACAGATGCCCTACACAGTTAGGCTAAAGAAACTCCAGCTCTACTCAGTTGCTTACCGCCTACTCAGAGGAGATCTGTGCCTGACATATAAAGCCATGTCCAACCCAGAATTAATGGACATGCTCCACCTCAAGAAATCCAAATCCATCAGAGCTACATGCTCCAGTGACTTAAACATCAGCACAGAAATAAATAGAACATGCTGGCGGGACAGATTCATATCCCAGAGGCTCCCCTCACTCTGGAACAAAATCCCAATCCATGTCAGACAGAGCCCCTCAATGACCCTCTTCAAGAAGAATCTTGACGTTTGGATGGGAGATCGTAAATTTACCACTGGGATCTCTTCTGTGTCACTGCTAGACAGAGGCACGGTAAACTAACCTTAAATGGGCTATCTTCTGTGACCTACTATACAGAGGCACAGTCAACTAATCTAAGAAGGGTGGCGAAAGCCAAACACACTCTGGCTAGGCTTGTAAATGCCCTAGGGCAGATAGCATAGTATCAAACTATGAACCTATTTAAGATATACTGTAGTCACTGCTAAGACACTCCACCTCGCATTTAAGATGCTCCTGACTATATGACAACAAAACTGCTTCACAATATACATGCAATTTATGTCACAACATTTTTATAAAAATAATAAGGACGAAAACTGTTTTAATTACAGACACTTCTTCAGTCCCTTCAGTGCCATTTTTAACATTAATGACATAAGGTGGGGTTTACAAGCCAACCACCAGCATATCGCTCAGTGCAAAAAATGTGGACAAAGCCAAATATAATGAGGGGGACAAACGTCCAAAAATAGGGACTGATTTAAATATTAACTTAGAAAGTTGCTAGAAGAACAGGTTTTGCATAAATGTATACTTTCTGAAGGATATGAAGTATGCAGGTCAAATGTCTTTTGTTGTCATTTAGTGACATTAACCATCAGTGATTTGCCAGAAAATCACAACTTGATGAGGAACAAACCAAAACTATGAGGTAAAACTCTGGACATTCTGTGAAAATCTGGAGAGTTAAGAGGTATGCCCACCAGTTTAACACAGTCTACAAATTCCAATCTTTCTTCAACCACTTCCAGCAAAGCCATATTTCACATGTCTATTACTATATCTAATAGGATTGATACATTTCTGCCACAGTTTTGTCAGGAACAACTATTTCCACTGGGATGATTGTATCTTTATAAATATAGGTCTCGGCTGTTTTTCATGGCAAGTTTTGGAACATACACACAATGTGCCTCTCAGTTAATGAATCCTGTTGTAAAAGACCAGTCTAGCTGCTTATCTGTGCTTTTATAAAATTAATGCAGTCTGTTCCTTCCAACTTCTCTAGTACAGCAAAATCCCAGGTTTTCTATGCATGCTATGTATTCTAACTCTATTATTCTTTCTTACTTTTTTTTTGAAAGAGCTCTTCCTGGAAAACCTCATGCTCAGGTAATATTTTCATGTCATCCTCTGATTTTTTATCAGCTATTTGTTTTATATACATTTATGTTTTATCAACTCATCTGACTAGCAAGTTAAAGCATATTCTATTTTTCAGCCTCTTGTTATTTGACTTCACATACCCCTTCAGTGTTTTACTTATTTTAAAACATCTCTGAGTACATTTGATTTGTTTTTCCTCTAAATTACTGGAAGCCATCTCCTTTACCAAAACAGAAATTTGAACTGTTTTTATTGAACATCTGCAATATTCTTCCTCAGCCAGAGTTTTGCTTCTCCTTTTTTGGGTGATGATTTCTTAAGTTCACCATTTTGTTTTCTTTCCTGACTTTCAGACACTCTAATTACTAGCCAGTAACTGAATTCCATCCAAACTGATAGCCTTTACTGGACTCCTTTGCTCATTTTCAATTTTCACATTAAGAGAGAAACCTGTTTATCACTGTACAGCCATCTTCAAAGTCAAGAATAGGTAGAATCATATCTTGTCTAAAAGTAGGGAAAAGAGTCAGAGTGATATTAGACCAAAATTGTGGTTAGAAATATCAAAAACAATAAACCGGGGGCATAATTTTACAATATCTACCCTCACCTAAAATGTTTTGAAAATAGGATCATGATGCCAGTTTCATAACTTTTAGAATGAAGTCCTCATTATGTGTGTGATGATAAGAGGTACTACCAGCCATGACAAGAGAAGTAGGGCAGTGGATGTATGACTTGTGCCAGCATAGCTAGCTGAAAGTTTGTAAATAATTATATGCCATTTGAATATCAAACTAATTTGTACAGATGCTTGTGCTGAAAATGTATTTGCGAGGTTTGTGTTAAAATGTATCAATAGTGCACCCTACTGGAACGAAAAGAAACTGTACTTGTATTATTGTAACCAAATTAAATGTATATGTTTTAATAGAGGATACTGAGACAGCAGAGGTTAACTAGCTATCTTTCTTTAAGAAAAATCAGGGAAATGTAAATGAGGGAATAATCTCTGAGTCTTAAGTATTCTATTTTGGGGAACCTGACTAGAAAGACTGTTCTTGTATTTCATTGTGCCTTGCTCTGTCAAGTAAGTTATTAGGGAATAGTAATTCTCCTAGATTCAGTCAAGAATACAAAGCTTAGTTTACAGATTTTCTTTTATTGTGTGATTCTATCAATGCTATTTTCAATATATCCTGTGATTTGAACTCTGTAGTTTACTGTAAATATATATTTAGTATTTTCTTGTTCTTTTATTATTTATTATTAACTGTATTTAAACTTTTCATTGTGGCTGGTCCTTTTTAGAAAATATTTAAGCGTTGAGGGTATTTGCACATATTTATTTGGTGACACTGTGTGGGTCACTCCAGAAGGCCTAGCTGTGTTGGTCAACTACTACCATTTGTATTAGAATTAATATTACACAGTATAATCAGACACCCTTTGCTAAGGGCCTTAGAGTAACTGATTGCGGAGTGTCTGGTGGCAGTGATAACTATCTTATACTCTGGGCAGAAGGGGACACAGCAGGTAAATCTGTGCCACCCTTTCCCAGGTGTGTGAGTGTGTGTGTGTGTGTGTGTGTGTGTGTGTGTGTGTGTGTGTGTGTGTGTGTGTGTGTGTGTGTGTGTGTGTGTGTGTAAAATCAAATATCTCAGTGTGGGTGTCAGCTACTTGGAGCAGGGACACCAAGCACATGGATTTACAGAGAGGGTGTTGAAGGTCTTGACTTGGGCGCTCAGCTGAGGACCTAACCCTACAGCTGTACCAGTGGGGAGTCTTATTGTGGACCTGGAGGGAGACCGATAGAGGGATCCGGACTCCAGACTGAGTGTGTTCCCTGTGTGCTCTTAAGGGAAACTGTGTTTGTTGCAGAGAGGTCTGCATCTGGAAATACTAAGTGTATCCATTTGTTTTCCAATTGCATGTTCCTCTCCAGTGTCAGTGGTGAGGATTCAAGTTCCTTGATAAACTGGCCCAGTGTGGATACATAACATATTGGTTTTCAGTGGTGGGACCACCACACCTCACATATTGGTGAGCAGTGGTGCGGGATATTAATTGAATTCCTGTAGCCTGTAAGCAGTTGTCACTAAAAAGGTGGACTCTCAAGCAGCCGCAAAGTAGATATTCAGAGTTTCATATCACAATAGTTGTGTTTATTTACTTTTTGTTAGCTTAGTCAGGGAGAGCAGGCAAGGATGTCAACAGAGGATTATGACAAGCTGACTAGGAACCAGTTGGCTAAGATGTGCCAAGCCAAAGGACTGGTGCATGGCAACTTGACTAAAGGGGAAATTATTGCAGCACAGACCAGTAACCAAGAAGACAACCATTCTGGCATTGGGGATGTACAGCTCTCAGAAACAGGACAGTTCGACCTTTCCTTGGAGGACTTAAAAATCTGTCTGGAGTTAAAGAGACTTGAACTAGAGGCCAAAGGTTTGAAACTAGAATTGGAGGCTGAAGAAAATGAGAAACTGTGACATTTGGAGGCAGAAGAAAATGAGAAACTGAGGCTTTTGGAGGCCAAAGAAAAGGAAAACATGAGAGGGAGATGCTGACTCTTTGACAGGGTCATGGAGGTAATGGGGAGGGAATAACTGAACCCCAGAAGCAGTAAAGGTCAGTACATTTCTTTCACAATTTATAGAGGGTGATCATTTTGATAGTTTTATTCATATGTTTGAAAGGGTATGTATACAGTATAATGTTGACCAAGGGCTCTGGGTACAGTTCCTGACCCCCTTAGTCAATGGTAAAGCTGTAACTGCTGTTTCTAAGTTGTCTGATACTGATTGCTTAAACTATGCTGCAGTTAAAAAATGTTTAATGGAATGCTTAAGTTAATACCTGAAGCTTACAGAAAAAGTTTTCTGAGCATAGACACAAGGCAGATGAAAATGTGTGTGATTATATTGCTGAGTTAAGCACTTATTTTCATAGCTAGGTGAGTGGGTGTTAGGTCACCACTTTTCAAGGGTTGGCAGACCTGGTGAGGGAACAAGCCCTTGGATCTTTGCCATAGGACATGAGAATCTGCTTGGCAGACAGGGAATGCAGCTCTGAAGAAGAGCTGGGGAAAAAAGGGGATCTCTACTTAGCAAGCAGGGCATCGCTGCACAGGAAAGGGACACCCAGTGCTGCATATGCATATAAGGGAACCAATGGTGGGCAGCCTAAACCACCACAACAGAGTTGGCCAGTAAAAGAGGAAGCTACTAGTTCAGGTACATGGCCAGGATCAAAGGTTAAATGTTTTAAATGTAACCAGCAGGTTCATGTAGCATATAGATGTCCATGTAGGCAAGGTGGGGAACAAAAGGTGGGGAAGCCAGCAAGTGGGAATTACAGAATGCCAGTGGTATGTTATCTGGAGACAACAGGGGGACCAAACTACCACCAGAGTTTGTATCCTATCTTAGTGGATGGAAAACAGGCCATTGCTAAGAGAGACACAACCTCTGATACAACCATTGTGAAGCCTGCAGTGGTTAAAGAAGAGCAGTACTTGCTCGGGCAGTCCACTCCAGTTAGAGTTTTAGGAGGGATCCCATTCCAAATGTCTGACCAGGGTTCATTTTGCTGGGAAGAGTAGAAAAGGAAGCAAGCAAGTAGGTGTGTTTGAGGATATCCCTGCAGATGTCTTGATAGGGAATGATTTTTATAATGCAGTACCTTGTGTTCATGCAGTGACACGCAGTCAGATTTGGAGACAGGCATGTTCATAGGTTGGTACTAGGCTATCAGCCCTAGGGCCTATACAAGCCTAGCCATAACAATTCCCTGGCTATTTCTTCCCACACTATTTACTTCCCTGGACCCCTGTCTAGCAGGGCGACTGACGTGATCCCCGGGGTGAATTTCCTTTCTCCCATCCAATCGTCAAGGTTCCTTTTGAAGAGGACCAAAGAGGCACTCTGCTTGACATGTATGGGCAATCTATTCCAGAGTCTGGGGAGTCTCTGGGTCAGGAACCTATCCCTCCAGCATGTTTTGTTTATTGTGATGACAAGGTTTAGATCCCTGGAGCGTGTGGCTCTGAGGGATTGGTATTTCTTTAAGTGTAGCATGTCCAACAGCTCTGGGTTTGACATGGCCTTGTATGTTAAGCAAAGATCGCCTCTGAGTAGATGATATGCGACAGAGTATAGCTGGAGTTTTTTAAGGCGGTCAGCGTAGGGCATCTGCTTTAGGCCTGTGATTCTTTTAGTGAGGTATTTCTGTGGCCTTTCCAGTTGTTGCAGATGTCTTGAGAGGTACATACCAGATGGGGCATTGTATTCTATAATGGGTCTAATGAGGGATGAGTACAGTGGGACAATGACCTCCTTTTTCTGGATGAAAAGCCCTTAGTGATGAGGTGTGCCACATAGAAGGATTTCCTGACTGTTGTGGCGATGTGGTTATCGAAGGTGAGACCACTGTCCACCTGTGTCCCTAAGTCTCTTATCAAACTTTCGGTGTTTAGTGTACTGCCACCTATATGGTAATTCACGGATACATGTTTTTTCCCAAAGGGGATAACTATACATTTCTTGGCATTGAGCTTGAGCCCATGGCTCTGGCACCAAGCATCTGTTTCTGTAAAGCCCTTTTGTAGAGTATCCACATCATTAGGGGATTCAATAATGGCTCCCAGTTTGCAGTCATCTGCAAACTTTGTTATCCAGAGTCCCTTAGTGTTGTCCTGTACTTCAGAGAAGTAGATGCCAAACAAGAACGGTCCCAGGACTGAACCCTGAGGTACTCCACTTGTCACTTGTCTGGAGCTGGATTTGGAGTCGGCTACTTTTACAGTGTGGGTTCTATCAGTAAGCCAGTTAACAACCATTGGGTGAGTTAGGGATTAATGCCCAGCTTAGTAAGTTTATCTATGATTCCATAGTGGGGGATGGTGTCAAAGGCCTTGGCAAGGTCTAGATAGGCTGTGTGGACCACCTTACCCTTGTCCATGGCTCTGGAGACTGATTCGAAGAAGTCAATCAAGTTCAGGAGACAAGATCGGCCCTTCACGAACCCAAACTGGGTGGGATCCAGTGTTTGAAGGTTGCCAATGTCTTTGTTTATAAGTTCCATGATAATACGCTCCATGGCCTTGCAGATAAGACTTGTCAGACTGATGGGATGGTAGTTTCCGGGATCCAAGGTGGATCCCCCTTGTGGAGTGGGATAACTGTAGCTGTGCGCCACTCAGTGGGCACGAAACCTGAGGTGAGGCTATGATTAAACATGACACTTAGGTGAGGTGCCAGTTCATATTGTAGTTCATGTAGTACACAGCCCGGGATGTCATCTGGTCCCTGGTCCCATGGATGCTGTATTCTTAGCTTTGGAGAGTGTGTTTTTTACTTGTGTGGCCGTTATTACCGGAATTTGGCAATCTTCCGGTATTGAGATGGGCCATTTAGGGGGTGAGAGGGGGGTGAAGTTGGCACTGAATCGATCTGCCAGGATATTGGCAATATCCTTGGGATCAGTATATTTAATGCCATTCTGTTTTAGCTCAGAGCAGATCTGAGCATTGCCATTTAGATTCTTGAAATAGTTATAGAATGCCATGCTGTTGTCTTTGGAATCTTTGGCAATTTTATTTTCATAACTAGCTTTGGAGGATTTTATGAGGGATCTCAGTTTCTTACTGAGGCTGGTAAGGAAGTTTTTTGCATCCTGGGATTTTCCACTTTTCTGCAACAGTTTCTTTCTTTTGTTGTAAAGTTTGTTTATGGTAGGGGACCACCAGATTGGCTTCTTTTTTTTGGATGAGAGCATCTTGGTTCTATTTGGGATGGCACGATTTATGCATGAGTGGATGTGCTCGTACAGTGCCTTAGTGTAGGATTCAGCAGTTGAACTTTCAGCTCCCGTCTGCATGGGTGTCATGAAGTTTGTCACTTCTGACTTGAGTAGCATGAAGTTGGCTTTGGAGAAGTTTTTTATGGAGGTTTCCTTACTGTGGGGTGGGGGTGGGATGTGGATGTTAAGGGTGATTAGCTTATGGTCAGACGTGACTAACGAGGGTGTGACCATAGGTGTGGAGCATCGATTTCCCATGTTGGTAATGACCAGGTCTAGGATATTAGAGCCCCTGGTGGGACTATGGATTAGTTGATCCAGGGCGTTGGAATTTATGAATTCCAAGAACCGTTGGGCAAACGTGTTGGTACATGAGTAGCTTTCCCAGTTAATGGCAGGGTAGTTAAAATCACCCAGTATTAGGGTGTTTGGTTCTATCTTAATATTTTCCAGTATTTTTAGAAAGGTGTAGTGAGAATCTTGGGGTATGGTGGGGGATCTGTAGCAAGCTACAATTTGGATTGCAGTCTTACCTAGTGTTAGTTGCACCTGGAGAATTTCAGACGCATTGTGTTAGGCAACGAGCCTGGTGGTGTGAATATCCTTGGTGAATATTGGCACTCCTCCACCTTTAGTGTTTCGGTCCTGCTTTGGTGGCCGAAAAGTGTGGTAAGAGTTGTAGCCTGGTATTGCAGGGGTGCTCTCTGGAGCCTTGAACTAGGTCTCAGTTACTGCACAGATATCGATGTTCTCCATTTTTAGGAGTGCCTCGAGAGAGTGCATTTTGAGGTTTAGACGTCTAGCATTGAGTAGCATTACCTTCAGATTTTGCATGCTTGTACCTGTTATGGTGGAGGTTTTGTTCTTTGAACTTTGCCTAAAAAAGGCACTATAGGGG
This sequence comes from Protopterus annectens, assembly GCF_019279795.1. Classification (NCBI taxonomy): domain Eukaryota; kingdom Metazoa; phylum Chordata; order Ceratodontiformes; family Protopteridae; genus Protopterus; species Protopterus annectens. The sequence continues at coordinate 1,435,469,016 of NC_056743.1, read as the reverse complement.
CTTCAGGGATGCGGTCTGTCTGGTAGCCTGGGAAGAACCTAGACAGACCGCATCCCTGAAGCCAGGACTTGTGGTGTGGTTAATTCAGGGAGGGAGCTACCCTGTAGCAGTGAGATTGAAGATGAGCCATGGCAGCTGGTAGGTACTGATATTCCCTTGGACAGGGTGACAGCAAGGGCAGAGGTGAGTGGTAGTACCCAAGCTGACAGTGTGGCACCACTGGCAGAAGATACCATACTTCCTGTGGAAGGGGAGCTGGGAAAAGTCACAAAGATAGATTTGAGCCAGGCTCAGCTGTCAGACCCTACAATTACAAGGCTTGAGGGAGGTAGCTAGGGAGGCACCTGATTCTCAAGGAAAAGGGGAGTCTATATACTGGAACAAAGGGTTACTGTATAGAGAGTGGACTCCTGTGGGAGGGCTAGAAGGTGAGGTAATACAGCAGTTGATAATGCCCAGAGCCTACCATCTGCCACTTCTAGCCATAGCCCATGACATTACTTTTGCAGGTCATATGGGCATAAAGCATACCAAGAGACATATTATGCAGAACTATTATTAACCTGGAATTGCCAGGGATGTAACAGGGCACTGCAGGACCTGTGAGCAGTGCCCAAAACGTAGGCAAGGCAGGAGACAAGGTCAAAGCTCCTTTGATGCCTTTGCCTGTGATTGAGGACCCATTTTAAGGGGTAATTATGGATATTGTGGGTCCTCTGAGTATCCCAGGTTCCACAGGGAAAAAGTATGTCCTAGTGGTGGTAGATTATGCTACTAGATACCCTGAGAGAGTGACTCTGTTCTCCACCAAGGCAGAGAAGGTGTCAAATGCTTTGCCAGAGATTTTCAGCAGGGTAGGTTTCCCAAAGGAAATACTGACTGACAGAGGTGTGAGTTTCATGTCAGACTTGCTGGCTTGTCTGTAGGAGTGCGGTGAAGCACCTAAAGACTGCCATCCCCAGACTAATGGTCTTGTGGAGAGGTTAAAGTCTATGCTATAGACCATGCTACAGGCATTTGCAGACCAGTTTAACAGAGAGTGAGACACATATTTGCCCCATCTGTTGCTTTCTTACAGAGAGGTACCCCAAGAGTCCACAGGTTTTTCACCCTTTAAGTTGCTGTATGGGAATAGGGTGAGGGGGCCTTTAGATTTGATTCATGATGAGTGGGAGGGTGAATGTTAACACCTATGAATCTATATTGGATGGGAAATTGGAAATTCACCCTGGGGATCACTTTTGTGGCTCTGCTCGACAGGGGCACAGGAAAATAATTTTCTTGGGGAGCGAAAGCCAGGGTACCTTTTTGGCTAGGCTTATATAGGCCCTAGGGCCAATAGCCTAGTACCTACCTATGAACCTACCTATGAACAAGGAGTCTGTTGTGGCATATATCCTAAACCTCAGGGCAAGGCTTAGGAAGCTCATGTGCTTGGCCCAGGAGAACCTGACAGGAGCCCAAAAGCAGAAAAAGGTCTGGTATGATAGGAATGCTCGAGGCAGAGAGTATGCTATGGGACAGCAGATGATGATACTCATTACTGTCAGACACAATAAGCTGCAGGCAGCTTGAGAGGAACCCTTCATAGTGATACGGAAGGTCAGTGATGTTAACTACATGGTATAACTGCTAGGCAGGGGACAGGGGCACAAATTGTGCCATGTTAACATGATGAAGCCTTACCATGATAGGGAGGCTATTGTGTTGAGTATTTGCAGTAGATGGCAGGAGGAGTCTTAGGGGTGTACTGGTGACTGATCTCCTCAGTGAGACTCGGACTGACACCTCAGTGGAAGAGGGAGCAGTGTCCCAGTGGCTATCCCCTACCCAGGCTCGAGAAATCTTAGCAGTATTACAGGAGTTTGGGAACAGGCTAGGTAAGGTAGTGTGGACCCCAGCCTGTTTGCAGGCATTCAAAAGCTTAAAGGGGCTTTGGGAAGACACCCTGTGCTATCCAGTCCAGATTACAGCAATGCCACTGCAGATAGGATCTCAAGACGTAATTGGGTCTTGTAATCCCAGACAGGCTCATTCCTCTCAAGCAATGTTTGTCATGGGTCACTTGAAAAACCAGCTTGAGTCTTCAAAATCGCACTCTACAAAGCTAAGAATACAGCATCCATGGGAACAGATGACATCCCAGGCTGTGTACTACATGAACTACAAAATGAACTGGCACCTCATCTAAGTGTCATGTTTAATCATAGCCTCACCTTAGGCTTCGTGCCCACTGAGTGGCACACAGCTACAGTTATGCCACTCCACAAGGGGGGATCCACCTTGTATCCCGAGAACTACCGCCCCATCAGTCTGAAGAGCCTGATCTGCAAGGCCATGAAACATATTATCATGGAACTTATAAACAAAGACATTGACAACTTTCAAATACTGGATCCCACACAATTTGGGTTTGTGAAGGGGCGATCTTGCCTCCTGAACCTGATTGACTTCTTCAAATCAGTCTCCAGAGCCATGGGCAAGGGTAAGGTGGCCCACACAGCCTATCTGGACCTTGCCAAGGCCTTCGACACCATCCCCCACTCTGGAATCATAGATAAACTTACTAAGCTGGGCATTAATCCCTACGTCACTCGATGGGTTGCCAACTGGCTTACTGATAGAACCCACACTGTAAAAGTAGCCGACTCCAAATCCAGCTCCAGACAAGTGGAGTACCTCAGGGTTCAATCCTGGGACCGCTCTTGTTTGGCATCTACTTCTCTGAAGTACAGGCCAACACTAAGGGACTCTGGCTAACAAAGTTTGCAGATGACTGCAAACTGGGAGCCATTATTGAATCCCCAAATGATGTGGCTATTCTACAAAAGGGCCTTACAGAAACAGACACTTGGTGCCAGAGCCATGGGCTCAAGCTCAATGCCAAGAAATGTATAGTTATCCCCTTTGGGAAAAACATGTACCCGTGAATTACCACATAGATGGCAGTATACTAAACACCAAAAGCGTGATAAGAGACTTAGGGACACAGGTGGACAGTGGTCTCACCTTCGATAATCACATCACCACAACAGTCAGGAAATCCTTCTATTTGGCACACCTCATCACTAAGGGCTTTTCATCCAAAAAAAAGGAGATCTTTGTCCCACTGTACTCATCCCTCATTAGACCCATTATAGAATACAATGCCCCATTTGGTATGTACCTCTCAAGACATATGCAACAACTGGAAAGGCCACAGAAGTACCTCACTAAAAGAATCACAGGCCTAAAGCAGATGCCCTATGCTGACCATCTAAAAAAAACTACAGCTATACTCTGTCGCATATCGTCTACTCAGAGGCAATCTCTGCTTAACATACAAGGCCATGTCAAACCCAGAGCTGTTGGACATGCTACACTTAAAGAAATCCCAATCCCTCAGAGCCACATGCTCCAGGGATCTAAACCTTGTCATCACAATGAGCAAAACATGCTGGAAGGATAGGTTCCTGACCCAGAGACTCCCCAGACTCTGGAATGGATTGCCCATACATGTCAAGCAGAGCGCCTCTTTGGCCCTCTTCAAAAGGAACCTTGATGATTGGATAGGAGATAGGAAATTCACCCCGGGGATCACGTCAGTCGCCCTGCTAGATAGGGGTCCAGGGAAGTAAATACTGTGGGAAGAAATAGCCAGGGAATTGTTATGGCTAGGCTTGTATAGGCCCTAGGGCCGATAGCCTAGTACCAACCTATGAACCTATAAGGGGGGGGTGTGACTATAGGAGGTACTCCCAACCATAACAGGGGAAGTAGACCAGCGGATGTATGACTTGTGCCAGGACAGTTAGCTGGAATTTTGTAAATAATTATATGACATTTGTATATCAAACTGATTTGTACAGATGCTTGTGCTGAAAATGTATTTGTGAAGTTTACTTGTGTTAAAATCTATCATCAGTGCACCCTGCTGGAATAAAAAGAAATGTATGTGTATTATTGTAACTGAATTAAATTCATATGTTTTAATAGAGGATACTGGGACAGCAGAAGTTAACCAGCTAGGCTACTTTAAGAAAAATAAGGGAAATGTAAATTATCTGTTAAACCATTAAAATGGCACCCCACAGTGCTGAATAGGACCAGAGATGGTGGGTCTGGAAGAAGCCTTTGTTCATTACCTCAGTAAAAAGAGGGGAAGCCCCAAGCAGTGCCATAAACATTTAGATGTGTATTGTCTCCATCTATGCTAAATTACTTTCTCAGCTTCAAAGTTGAATACTGTGAGAACTTAGAGTCAGGTGGCCAGATGAAGTCATTCTGCATGCCATCTTGGATATTATATTTTACATGGAGCAATCTCTGATTATTGAGTATTCTGTTTTGGGGAACCTGACTAGAAAGACTGCTTATGCATTTCATTGTGCCTTGCCCTACCAAGTAATTTATTAAGGAGTAGTAATTCTCCTAGATTCAGTCAGGAATATAGTGAAGCTTAGTTCAGAGATTGTTTTTCAATATTTGTATGAGTCTGTCCATCAATCCTATTGTCAATATTTCTTGTGATTTGAACTTTGTGGTTTACTGTAAATATATATTTAATATGTTCTTGTTTTTTTATTATTTATTATTAAATATATTTAAACTTTTCATTGCAGATGGGCCTTTTTAGAAAATATTTAAGCTTTAAGAGTATTTACACATATTTATTTGGTGACACTGTGAGGGCCACTCCAGAAGGCTTAGCTGTATTGGTTAACTACTACCATTTGTATTAGTATCAATATTACACAGTATAATTGAACACCCTTTCCTAAGGACTTTAGAGTAGGTAATTGTGGAGTGTCTGGTAGTGTGGATAACTACCTTACACTCTGGGCAGAAGAGGACACAGCAGGTAAATCTGTGTCTGCCTTTCCCAGGTGTGTGTGTGTGTGTGTGTGTGTGTGTGTGTGTGTGTGTGTGTGTGTGTGTGTGTGTGTGTGTGTGTGTGTGTGTGTGTGTGTGTGTGTGTGTGTGTCAGCTACTTGGAGCAGGGACACCAAGCACTGGGCTTACAGAGAGGGTGTTGGAGGTCTTGGCTTGGACACGCGGCTGAAGGTCTAACCCTACAGCTGTACCAGTGGGAAATCTTTTTGGGGACCTGGAAGGAGACAGATGGACAGATCCAGACCCCCAGACTGAGTGTGTTCCCTGTGTGCTCTTAAGGAAATTGTGCCTGATGCAGAGAGGTCTGCATTTGGAAATATTGAGTGTATCCATTTGTATTTCAAGTGGACGTCCCTCTCCAGTGTCAATGGTGAGGATTCAGGCTCTTTGATTACTGGCCCAGCATGTGGATGTCACAATGTGAATGATGACAAACTGTATTTTCTGTTAATTGTGTTTGTAAGGGGGGCTTGCAGCCTCCCTATACCCTACCTACTTTTATAACTAGCTGGGGGTTAAAGAGGTGCCAGCCCCTTTGTAAAAGGGATATGATTGTTGTAATATGTAAAAAATTACATTATGCTATCTCTTTATGGGGATAATCATAGGTAAATAACACCTTTCACTTTGTTTTATAATAATAATAATAATATGATTAATTAATCTATATTAATTTGTTTAAGGTGTCTGTGACTAATTTTATGTAACTGTTGGCTTGCCACATAAACTGTTTATGAAATTGTTCTGGAGGTGGTTACTATAATAAAACTATCAGACAAAGACTGTATATTGAATAAGAAGAAGGTATGCAGATGCATAAGCGGAATCACAGACCTTTGGTGAAACTGCTGAATCAAAACTATTTGTCAGGGAGTTAGATGAACAGATCTAATCCATAATTGTCATATGCTGTGTCTGAGCTGCCTGTGAAATTGTTCTTAGCCGAGGAGTGAGTTAAGACTTCAGATTCTGTTTCAGGAATTTATAAGCATTCCAGTCTAAGAACCTTTGCCCCATGTTTCTACTTCAAATTGTGGTAGCCCATTAACACACACATTGCATACTTTACCATATATGGCAGATGTGTTAAAAAGCCACTCATATTTGATAACTATACATAATAGTCAGAATTCTAGTCCCTTAGTGGTTCTTTTCATTATTATGTATTGTCCCATGATGACTCACAAGCATAAAGTAAAATCATTTTTAATTCTGTTACATAAAGTGTATTATATATTTTAAGAAAGACTATATGGTCTTTTGTATAAAAGATATATGTAGTATATCTTTAAGGAAGTAAAATAACTTGGGAACAGGTCATGTAACAGGGAAGGAGGATCTCTAGCACTTGTGAAAAAAACTAAAAAGAACAACCACATCAGTATTTGTCTCATGCATTCTTATACCTCATTTATATGTTAGTATTCTAATAATGTTAGGTACATTCTTGAATATCAATTTAATCCAGTACATTTCCCCTAACAATCTCTGTAGAAATAGCTAAACAATTCAATGTCCATTTTCATGGTATTCTACCTAAGAGCATGTTCACCATTTCTATTAAAGCTAATGACTTCTGTACTTTGACCTACAGCCATGCTCTCACTCTTACAATATTGCCATATCAAAAAAAAAAATCATGCCCATTAAATCATGTTCATTTTGACTGTTGATTTATAACAACTCCAGATGTAAAAGATGCCTGCTCTACTCATCTTCTTCCCTCTCTCTGTTTGGATATTCAGTTCTGTATTTGAAAAAAAAATATTCCCAAACACTGTTAAGCCAGTGACAAAAATCCCTTTATAAAAGGTTAGTCATTTGGCTGTGTTCAACAACTATTGCTCTACTGCCTTTTTGTTGTCTTTTTAAAACATTGAAAAAATACATATACTTCTGAGTTTGTCATCACATCAGCACTCACAACTTATGCATTACTCACAATATAGGTTTTGTTCTAGCTATAGAACTGACACAAGTGTCAGTGGTAACTAATATACTGAGATTAATCTTGGCAGTGGTGCTGACACTTTGCTTCTTGAATTGTTAAAGATAGTTGATAATATTGATCACCAACTCATAAGCAGGCTCTCTGCCACTTGGGCAGTTGCAGATACTACCTAGTGGTGCAAGCAGATACCCTGAAGACAGACCTTAGACTGTCAGATGGGAGAGTGCTACCTCTTCCATCTGCTAGCCCGTCTAAGCATTCAGCAGATTCTGTTCTTGGTCAGCATCCAAACTCCATCTTCATGAATGACATGTGGATACTCTGGGGTGATGCCAGGTTAACCCAATGCATTAATGACTTGATATTACTCCTTTCAGCCTCCGGCATAGATTCAGTTCTGGTAAAGTCTGGTTGTCCGGTTCAAATCTGCACCTAAACTTTACTGAAACAAAATACATGTTGTATATACTGACCTGTTCTCCTTCTGTCCAAGAATTACTTTTATTTTCTTCTTAATTGGGTAGTTATTAGACACAAGCCTCTTTTTAGAAATGATCCAGAAGCCCTGTGTAGTTAAGTGACTTGCTCAGAATCACTCAAAAAGTAAATGGAGGCTGAGGAAATCAAACCATGTACTACAATATGAAGACGATTTGAAGTATACAGCCCTAATTGCCTGTACTGAGATGTCAAACTCGTTTATTTACTTCCATTGAGTGGCTTTGCTCATTCAAGCAGTGAACTCTGCAAAGCTTATTTTCTTGACTGAGCTGACTATACCAGCAAAGAAACAGCCCACGTTTCACATTTACTAACAAATCTTATTACAAGCATTGCACATGAACTAGAGGTAACATATAACCCAATTACATGCTGTGCTGTTGTGTGTATTCCCACTGTCACCACTGTGAAGTCTTTAGTAAGATTATGGTCACTCACTTTCCTTACATCTTAGTATCTCTCTTACCACCCTGCTGTTACCATGATCAGAGTCCCTGTAATTCTTAAATCTTAGTCTGTCCTTCCTCCTGTATTCCTTTCTTACTTTTTTTTTGTATTACTTCCTACCTCTTTCTGTCATTCTCATTTGTTTTTAACTAAGCAAGTTTCATATACATCGCATTTATAATTATCAGTTATTCAGACGTGTAGCATATACAACTACACAACTTCTTCCGATGTTAATCACTGTGTGTTTGCATTCTTCTTGCATATACCAAGTAGAAGACGAAGTTTACTCCTGATAAAGTTGATATGCTTTATATGTACTAACGTTTTCAGAGTAACAGTACATATATCACACTACTGCACTTATTTTGCTTATATTATGTATCAAAGTGCAGTTATTGCTTTGTAAATACTGTCTGGGGAAAAAACATGTACCCGTGAATTACCACATAGGTGGCAGTACACAGAACACCGAAAGTGTGATAAGAGACTTAGGGACACAGGTGGACAGTGGTCTCACCTTCAATAACCACATCTCTACAACAGTCAGGAAATCCTTCTATGTGGCACACCTCATCACCAAGGGCTTTTCATCCAGAAAAAACGAGATCATTGCCCCACTGTACTCATCCTTCATTAGACCCATTATAGAATACAACGCCCCATTTGGTATGTACCTCTCAAGACATCTGCAACAATTGGAAAGGCCACAGAAATACCTCACTAAAAGAATCACAGGCCTAAAGCAGATTCCCTATGCTGACCATCTAAAACAACTCCAGCTATACTCTGTCGCATATCGTCTACTCAGAGGCGATCTCTGCTTAACATACAAGGCCATGTCAAACCCGGAGCTGTTAGACATGCTACACTTAAAGAAATCCCAATTCCTCAGAGCCACATGCTCCAGGAAACTAAAGCTTGTCATCACAATGAATAAAACATGCTGGAGGGATAGGCTCCTGACCCAGAAACTCCCCAAAATCTGGAATAAACTGCCCATACATGTCAAGCAGAGCGCCTCTTTGGCCCTCTTCAAAAGGAACCGTGACGATTGGATGGGAGATAGGAAATTCACCCCGGGATCACGTCAGTTGCCCTGCTAGACAGGGGTCCAGGGAAGTAAATATTGTGGGAAGAAATAACCAGGGAATTGTTATGGCTAGGCTTGTATAGGCCCTAGGGCCAATAGCCTAGTACCAACCTATGAACCTATGTAAATATATTCAGTGCTACTTACTGTTGACAGATGTACCTGCTTTCTTTCCTGTCATATCAGTCCAACTATATACTAATGACTGTGTCTATAGAATTATATTGTGGACTTGTTAATAAATCTTGTATGAGTATAGTATTTTTTCTAGGTTGTCATTGTAAATGGATTTTGCTAAGTTGGAAATAAACATCAGTAAATTAATAAATAAATCATCTGCTTATGACAAAAAGACCATCCTGTCACATAGGACTTTAGCAGGCCATAAAGCATTTTCAGTCATGAGATTCAGCTATGGAATACCCCACCAAACAACCAGAGAAATGTAATGGACCCTTCTCAGCCACCTCCCCAACAGGACTCATTGATGTGGTATCTATTATTAGCTTCTTAAAATTAAAAACTTTTGATAGATATTTTTTTATATATTTAATATGTAATGTTTTGTTTAAATAATGAGTAAGATTTTAAATTTGGATATTTAATTAAATGAGTGTTTGGATTGGCTGCTGGACTTTTCATTTCCACTGAATTTTGGTATAAAAGTAGTAAGAGGATGTTGTTTCATGTCTGATGAAGTTTAGTTATTGTACTAAATGAAAGCATTTATATTAAATTTGTTTATTGTATAGTTCTTTGTGTTCCCGTTTTTATTTGATTTCTATCTGATTTATTTTGCTGCCTTTTCTTCCCATTGTGGTTTATTTAATTTTTTTTTGTTGTTTTAACCAGAGAAATGTAATGGACTCCTCTCAGATTCTCTCAAGTCATTCACAGAAACTTCTTCACCATAGTTGATTTGTGTTATAGTATATGGAGCACCCTGATTATGCTCAAAGTGGCTAAATTATATCCTGGTTCAATGATGCTATAGTGCGAGACCTGACCTTAGCCACACTTATAGGGGTGTTTACCAATTGTTGAGCACTCCTAAATGCTGCTAACATTAAGTCTGTACTAAAAGCAGACAGCACTGACCAGAAAACAGCAACAGTACATGAAATGGCTTTGTTTTGACTCCCTTTTCCCAGATTTTGCCTGCTGTCTGCTAAAGTACATGAAATACTCAGGGAATACCCAAGGACATTCACCACTTCCCCAACACTTCACTGGCTTTCAAAGTGGGTACAACATCTTTTTTTAATGCAATTATAGACTAACCAGTAATACATAGGAAGTAAAACCTCCATGTGCTACAAAGAATTATGATTAGATCTCTGATCATAACTAAAAATCATGTGTTGTTGACATG